>NC_137600.1:990636-1252499 GCF_963210335.1 Falco punctatus | reverse complement strand
AGACATGGTGCGGGTTGTCGGAGGGGACATGGTGGGGACATGGCGGGGGACATGGTGGGGACATGGCGGGGACATGGTGGGGACATGGTGGGGACATGGAGAAGGTCTAAGAGGGACGTAGAAGGGACACAGGGGCATGGAGGAGACATGGAGGGGACATGGTGGGGACAGAAAGGGGTTGTGGAGGGGACACAGAGGGCACATGGAGGGGATGTGGGGGGATGTAGATGTGACATGGAGAAGATCTAGAAGGGACACAGAGGGGACATGGGGAGGATGCAGAGGGGATTGGGGGGACATGGAA
Source organism: Falco punctatus (assembly GCF_963210335.1). Classification (NCBI taxonomy): domain Eukaryota; kingdom Metazoa; phylum Chordata; class Aves; order Falconiformes; family Falconidae; genus Falco; species Falco punctatus. Next base: position 1,252,195 of record NC_137600.1, on the reverse strand, counting down.
GAGATGTGGAGGGGACACAGAGGGGACATGGAAGGGACACAGAGGAGATGTTCAGGGGGATGTAGTGGGGACATGGAGGGGGACATGGAGAAGATCTAGAAGGGACATAGAGGGAACACAGGGGATGTGGAAAGGACATGGCAGGGATATGGAGGGGACACAAGGGGACATGGAGGGGACAGACGGGATGTTTGTCACCCAGAGGTGACATGGGGATGTGGGAGGGACACGGAGGGGACATGGATGGGACAAGAGGGGATGTGTAGAGGACATGGAGGAGTTATAGAGAGGACACAGAGGGGACAGGCAGGGGACATGGAGAGGACATAGAGGAAGTATGGAGGGGACACAGAGGGGACATGAAGAGGGGACAGAGAGGGGATGTGGAGGGGACATGGCGGGGATGTGAAGGGTTCATGGATGGGACGTGGGTGGGATGCAGGGAACGTGGAGGGGACACAGAGGTGACATGGAGGGGATGCGGGGAACATGGAGGGGACACAGAGGTGACATGGAGGGGATGCGGGGAACGCGGAGGGGACACAGAGGTGACATGGAGGGGATGCGGGGAACATGGAGGGGACACAGAGGTGACATGGGTGGGATGCAGGGAACGCGGAGGGGACACAGAGGTGACAAGGAGGGGATGCGGGGAATGCGGAGGGGACACAAGTGACATGGGTGGGATGCAGGGAACGCGGAGGGGACACAGAGGTGACATGGAGGGGATGCGGGGAACGCGGAGGGGACACAGAAGTGACATGGAGGGGATGCGGGGAACATGGAGGGGACACAGAGGTGACATGGGTGGGATGCAGGGAACGCGGAGGGGACACAGAGGTGACAAGGAGGGGATGCGGGGAACGCGGAGGGGACACAGAGGTGACAAGGAGAGGATGCGGGGAACACGGAGGGGACACAGGTGACATGGAGGGGATGAAGGGAACGCGGAGGGGACACAGAGGTGACATGGGTGGGATGCAGGGAATGCGGAGGGGACACAGAGGTGACAAGGAGGGGATGCGGGGAACGCGGAGGGGACACAGAGGTGACATGGGTGGGATGCGGGGAACGCGGAGGGGACACAGGTGACATGGAGGGGATGAAGGGAACGCGGAGGGGACACAGAGGTGACATGGGTGGGATGCAGGGAATGCGGAGGGGACACAGAGGTGACAAGGAGGGGATGCGGGGAACGCGGAGGGGACACAGAGGTGACATGGGTGGGATGAAGGGAACGCGGAGGGGACACAGGTGACATGGAGGAGATGCGGGGAACGCAGAGGGGACACAGAGATGACAAGGAGGGGATGCGGGGAACATGGAGGGGACACAGAGGTGACAAGGAGGTGACATGGGGTGCCTACCACCAGGAAGAGGGTCTGGATCCGGCCGCAGAACTGGCCGCAGGCGCCGGGGCCACTCCGGGAAAACATAATATCGGCCGCGGGGACACGGGCACAAGCCACCCGCCGCTCGCCCCGCAGCAGCCACAGCAGCACGTCAGGCACCCCAGCCTGCGGCTGTGGGCACAGGGACCGGTGAGCTGAGCCCAGCCACAGCTCATCACAGCGATGAGACACCCTCCCCCCCCCCCCCCCCCGTATCCCAGCCTCAGCCCCCACCTCGACAGCCAGGGCGGTCACGCGTCCCAGCCAGCCCTCGGCCACCGGCAGCAACGTGTCCCAGCCGGCCCTCGGTGGCACCGCCGCCGCCGCCGCCATGCACCGGAGGACGTGAAGACGGGTGGCCCGGAGGTGGGTGTCCAGCGGCGTGGGGGTGGGCTGAGCCTCCAGCCGGGGCAGCGCTCGCCTGCAGACAGCCCCCCCAAATGCCCCGTTTTCCCCCAAAAATATCCCATTGTCCTCTACAATTCCCCATTCCCCCCCCAATTTCCTCCCAAAAGACAACTTCCCCCTTAATTACCATTTCCCTCCATCCCCCCATTCCCCCCCAGTTACCCCATTTCCCCAAATGTCCCATTGTCCTCTACAATTCCTCCTTTTCCACCCAAATACCCCATTTCCCCCCAGTTACCCTGTTTCCCCCCAAATGACCCCATTTTCCTTCCAATTGTCCCATTTTCCCCCCAAATGTCTCATTGTCCTCTACAATTCCTTTTTCCACCCAGATGCCCCATTCCCCCAAATACAACTTCCCCCGCAATTACCTCATCTCCCCCCATGCCCCCGTTTCCCCCCAAAGCCCTATTCCCCCCCCAAATGCCCCATTTCCTCCCCAAAATGCCTCATTTACCCCCAAATGCCCCATTTTCCCCCCAATGCTCCATTTCCCCCCAAATCCCCATTTCCTTCCCAATGCCCCCATTTCTCCCAATGCTCATTTCCCCAAAAAATGCCCCATTCCCCCCCAAATGCCCCATTTCCCCCCAAATGCCCCCATTTCCCCCCTAATGGTCCATTTAACCCCCCATGCCCCACTCCCCCCCCAATGCCCCCATTTCCCCCCAATCCACATTTCCTTCCCAATGCTCCCATTTCCCCCCAATGCCCCATTTCCCCCCCAAATGCCCCATTCCCCCCAATGTCCCATTTCCTCCCCCAATGTCCCATTCCCCTCCAAATGCCCCATTCCCCCTAATGCCCCATTTCCCCCAGTGCCTCCATTTCCGCCCCGAATTCCCCCATTCCCCCCCAAAGTCCCATTTCCCCCCCCCAATGCCCCCCCCCCAAATGCCCCATTTCCCCCTCAATTATCCCATTTCCCCCCCAAATATCCCATTGTCCTCTAAAATTCCTCATTTCCTCCCCCCCCCAAAACCCCATTTCCCCCCTCCAAAGAGTGTTTGCAAGCCCAGGGGTCCCCCCCAGCACCCCACCACCTACAACTTCAGGACACCCAGCACCCCCCCCCCGCCCGGGACACCCCACCCCCCCCACTCACCCGCAGTCCTGTGCCAGCTGGCGCAGCAGCCTCCTGCTGATGTCCCCCACCATGTCCCCACGGGCGCCCCGCAGCTCCGCCACGTTCCTCTCCTGCAAAGATCCCCCCTAAAACCATCCCACCCCAGAGCAGTGTGGGGGGGTCACGTCCCACCCCACCCCACCCCACCGTCACCACCCATGGGTGCTCACCAGCCGCCGGCACAAGGCACGCAGGAGGTTTAGGGCATCCCAACGGTGACTGGCATCCTCCCAGGATGAGGTGACAGCCGCCACCGGTTTGTCACCGTACCACGGCAGGTAGTGATAGCGGTTGCCTGTATCCAGAGGGCACTGAGCATCCTATGGGACACCGGAGGGGTACCACCTTTGTGTGTGTGTGTGTGTGTGTCCCAGCATCCCACTCACCATCAAAGAGGGGGCAACCGTGCGGGGTGACGGAGGCAGCTGGTTTGCAGGTGACATCGCCCATGTCACCGTAGTTGCCGAGACTGAGCTCGAAGCGCAGGAGCTCAGGGCCGGCTGGCACCATGGTGGCCGAATAAAAGACCCCACAGAGCCCGAACCGATGGCGGGGCAAGTGGCACTGTGGAAAAAAAAATATATTTTTCCCCAAAATTTCCCAAAATCCTCCCCAAATATTCCAATGGCACTTAAAAAAAAAAAAAAAGACCCCCAAGGGTGGCACTGCACAGTGTCCCTGTGTCCCCACCTGCACCCGGGTGACATCCTCAGGGGCGATGGTGGCCTGCTGGCACCCATCCGGGGTCCTCATGTGGGTGCTGAGCTCCAGCAGCACCCGGCCGCGATAAGCCACCTTGGTGTCCTGTCGCATAAGGGTGGGTGGGTGGGTGGGTGGGTGTCACCCCCCAACACCCAAATGGGTGCTGTGCCCACCCCTGGCACCCACTCACGGTGCTGAGCATCCCGGCAGCGTCCGGCCGAGGACCGTAGAAGGGGAGGAAGCTGGGTCCAAAGCAGGGTAAGAAGCCAGGGGTCCCCTCTGGGAGGAAAAAAGGGGGTTCAGTGGGGGGGGGGTCTGGGTTCTGGGGACCCCCCACCCAAGGGTGGACCACCCTGCTCACCCTCAAGCTCAGCACCGGCAGAGGAGATCTGGGAGAGGTGGAGGACGGCGGTGCCCAGGACCTTGCTGCTGCGGGACCTGCGGGTGAGCAATGAAAGGGGGGGATGTGTCCCCAAAATGGGGTGTCCCCCCAAAATGGGGTGTCCCCCCAAAATGGGGTGTCCCCCAAAACCAGGGAGTTCCCCAAAACCAGGGAGTTCCCCAAAGCTGGGGGGTTCCCCCCTACTTACCCACTGAGGATGGCCAGCTGGATCTCATCACAGATGGGGGGCAGCTGTGGGGAGAAAAAAAAAAAAGGGGGGGGATGGGTTGAAATATGAGGTGACCTCCTTTTGGGGGCACCCCTGCTTTGGGGGGGGGGTGCAGGATGTGTGCTGGGGCTTGAGGGGGCACCTCACCCGCAGGGGGAAGAAGAAGACCTCGTTCCACTCCGGGTTGGCGTCGGGGGGCATCACTCGGGTGCAGAGCTGCATTGAGCAGAGCCATGACCCCCCCCGCCGCAGGATGCGACCCCCCCCCCCCCCCCCCCCATCCCCAGCCCAGCACCCACCGTCCTGCCGGCGAAGCTGACCCGCACCGCCGCCGCCACGAAGCCCCTCTTGCCGCCCACCGAGGGGAGATGCTGCCGAGCCGCCTCTGCTCCATGGGGATGAGGAGAGGTGGGCATGGGGGGGGGGGTCCCCCAGTTCCACCCAACCCCCCCAAACCCCCGCCATGCCCACCCTGCGGCAGGTCCTCAGCGCGGTAGACGCAGAGCTGGAGCGTGGCGGCACACGGTGGGGGCTTCAGCAGGTTGGCCTCCACGTCCTCGTCGTCCCCCGCCGGCTCCTCCTGCTCCTTGGGGGGGGTGTGTGGAAAAATGGGCCCCCCCCCATCCTCCAGGCAGGATTCTTTGGGGGGTGCTGGGGAGGATGGGGGGATGCTCACCGGTACCGGCTCGCCGGCGCGGAGCACAGCCATGCTGACACGGAGGTACCCCCGGCACCCGGCGTCGGGGCGATGGGGATGCTGCAGGCTTAGCCATTTCCAGCTCAAGCGATGTCCTGGCGTGGTGGGAGACGCCGGTGTCACCCCGGTGTCACCTCAGTGTCACCGCGGTGCCACCGCAACCCTCTCACCTACCTGGCGCACGGCAGATGGTGCCGATGTCCAGCTGCGGGGATGGCAAAAGGGGTGAGAGCGGCCGGACCGTGGCGTGACGCCCCGTCCCTCAGCCACCGTCCTCACCTGGAAGATGCCGATGACAGCTTTGGCGCGGGTGGCCCGCGAGTCCAGCACCTGCGATGGCGGGGGGGTGTGGGGGGGACACGGTGTCAGCGGCCACTCCGCTGTCCCTGTCCCCACCGGTGCCACCGAGCCCCTCCCTGACCTGGATGCGGATGGGCTCCACCACCAGCTGGGCAAGCGTCAGGTGGAAATTTTGGCAAAACACCTGGAAAACGGGCAAAAGAGGGTGAGGGCAGGGTGAGGGGACACCGGCGGGTCCTCGTGTCCCCTCCCCGGTGTCACCTCATTGTAGTAGGGGTTGTTCCCGACTCGGATCCTGGTCCTGAAGCGGTGCTGGCCGATGAGGACTATCACCACCGGCTTGATGTCATTGCCCTGGAGCTGGTGGCCCTTGATGATCCTCACTCGTACCTATGTGACAGGAGGTGACACAGTGGCCACCTGACAGGACATCGCCCTTGGGTGCCACTGCACCCATGGGTGCCATACCTGGAAATCCTCTTTGCTCCCAGCCGAGGGCTTGCTGGGGTGGTGGGGTGTCCCTGGTGACACCGCCCGCAGTGGCACCTGTCCTTGCAGGACCGCGGTGTCCTCTGCGGTGCCATGGGGGATGTAAGAGCAGCGGAAGGTGACAGTGCACTGCAAAAGGACAGGTGGCACCCTAGACCATGCCTGGTGGCACCCTGGGGTGCTGCTGGGTGGGTGCGTGGGTGGGTGCTCACCCCCGTGGGTTGTCCCCGTGGGTCCAGCAGCGGGACGTCAGCAAGGGCCAGTGGCAGCCCAGGGTCGGCCACCAACCGGTCCAGTGAAACCGTGGTGGCCCCTAGGTCCCTGCGGGGACAGGGGGACATGGTGAGGGTGGTCACACTGTGGGTGGTCCCCCTGGGGTGCCCACCCATGGGGGCTACTTACCCCTGGGGTGCCGGCTGGCCCCAGTGCCGGAGGCGCAGGGTGAGGCTGGCCGTGGGCTGCAGGGGACACATGCCCAGTGGCCACACCAGTGTCTGGGGGGGACAGCAGATACAAGAGGTCACTGAGGTGGCCTGAGATGTCCCCATGCCACTGCAGGCCACCCTGGGGTCACCTCACCTCATTCCAGATGGGACTGTGCTCCTCTGGCACCACTCGGGTGCTCCTGGGGACACCTGGGGGGGACGACAGGAGGGAAGGTGGTGGCATGTCAAGGGGACATTGGGGTGCAAGGGGAAGGTTGGCCCTGTCCCCATGTGCAGGGATGGACATCACTGTCCCCAGGCACGGGTGGCACCATCCCATCACACGAGGCTGCCTCCCCGCTGCACCAGGATGGCTGATGCCATCTTGTCCCGTGGGGACGGCCACCACAGTGTCCCCCCCTTGTACCCGGCAGTACCTCTGAAGCGGGCAGACACGTGCACGCCATGCCCAGAGCTGGTGGGCCTGGGGACATGGGCACTGGCCACCAGCAGCCGCAGCATGGTCACTTCCCGGTGCCACTGTGCGACAGAGGCGCTGTCACCAAGGCACTGCCACCTCGGTGCCAGGGTGCATTATGGAATGGCACTGTGTGTGGGGGGGAGGGGCTGCTGCTGGCTTGGCTTGGCGGGTGTCACTGTGTCACAATATGCGTTTGTCGCTGCGTACCTGTCACTACATATCTATGCTCTGTGTCCCTGTGTACCCGCATCCCCACATCCATATGTCCCTATAACATTGAGTCCCTGTGTCTGTGTGTCCCCATGTCCCTGTGTCCCTATAGCTCAAAGTCCCCATGTCCATGTGTCCCATCTCCATAGCAACAAGTCCCCATGTCCACATGTCCTGATAGCACTGAGTCCCCATGTCCCTAGAGTACCAAGTCCCTATGTCCCCGTGTCCACATATCCACGTCCCCATGCCCCCACAGCACCGAGTCCCCAAGTCCCCATGTCCCTATAGCATTGAGTTCCCATGTCTTTGTGTCCCCATGTCCCCATGTTCCCATGTCTCCACAGCACCAAGTCTGCATGTGCCCATGTCCCTGTGTCCCTATTGCACCGAGTCCCCATGTCCCTGTGTCCCCATGTCTGTATGTCCCTATAGCACTGAGTCCCCATGTCCCTGTGTCCCTATTGCACCGAGTCCCCATGTCTGTGTGTCCCCATGTCCATATGTCCCTATAGCACTGAGTCCCCATGTCCTTATAGCACCGACTCCCTGTGTCCCTGCATCCCCATATCTCCATAGCACCAAGTCCCTATGTCCCCATGTCCCCGTGTCCACATGTCCCTGTAGCATTGAGTTCCCATGTCCCCATGTCCTCATGATCCCATGTCTCCACAGCACTGAGTCCCCATGTCCCCATGTCTCCATGTGTCCCTATAGCACCAAGTCCCCATGTCCCCATTTCTCCATGTCCCTATAGCACCAAATCCCCATGCACACATGTCCCTATAGCACCGAGTCCATGTGTCCCCACGTCCCCATATCTCCATAGCACCAAGTCCCTATGTCCCCATATCTGCATAGCACCGAGTCCCCATGTCCATATGTCCCTATAGCACCGAGTCCCCATGTCTGTGTGTCCCTATTGCACCGAGTCCCCATGTCCCTGTGTCCCCATGTCCATATGTCCCTATAGCACCGAGTCCCCATGTCTGTGTGTCCCTATTGCACCGAATCCCCATGTCCCTGTGTCCCCATGTCCATATGTCCCTATAGCACCGAGTCCCCATGTCCCTGTGTCCCCATGTCTATATGTCCCTATAGCACTGAGTCCCCATGTCTGTGTGTCCCCATGTCCATATGTCCCAATAGCACTGAGTCCCCATGTCCCTATAGCACCGAGTCTCCATGTCCATATGTCCCTATTGCACTGAGTCCCCATGTCTGTGTGTCCCTATTGCACCGAGTCCCCATGTCCCCGTGTCCCCATGTCCGTATGTCCCTATAGCACCGAGTCCCCATGTCTGTGTGTCCCTATAGCACCGAGTCCCCATGTCCCCGTGTCCCCATGTCCATATGTCCCTATAGCAATGAGTCCCCATGTCCCTATAGCACCGAGTCCCTGTGTCCCCATATCTTCATAGCACCGAGTCCCCATGTCCATATGTCCCTATAGCACTGAGTCCCCATGCACACATGTCCCTATAGCAACAAGTCCCCATGTCCCCGTGTCCCCATGTCCGTATGTCCCTATAGCACTGAGTCCCCATGTCCCTATAGCACCGAGTCCCTGTGTCCCTGTGTCCCCATGTCTCCATAGCACTGAGTCCCCATGTCCATATGTCCCTATAGCACTGAGTGCCCATGTCCGTGTGCCCCTATAGCACCGAGTTCCCATGTCCCTGTGTCCCCATGTCCATGTGCCCTTATAGCACTGAGTTCCCATGTCCCCATGTCCCCATGTCCATGTGCCCCTATAGCACTGAGTTCCCATGACCCTGTGTCCCCATGTCCGTGTGCCCCTATAGCACCAAGTCCCCATGTCACCATGTACCTATAGCACCGAATCCCCATGCCCACATGTCACTATAGCACCGAGCCTCTGTGTCCCCTCGTTCCCATGCCCATACGTCCCTATAGCGCCGAGCCCCCGTGTTTCCGTGTCCCCCCGCCCCGCCCCTCCCGGTCCCTCTCCGCCCCGCCCCTCCCGGTCCCTCTCCGCCCCGCCCCTCCTGGCCCCGCTCCGCCCCGCCCCCTGCCTCTCCCGGCCCCGCCCCTCCCGCCCCCTCCCGGCCCCGCCTCGCCCCCGCCTCTCCTGGCCCCTCCCCTCCCGCCCCCTCCCCGCTCCGCTCCAGCCGCCGCGTTTCCCCCGGAGCCGTCGGGGGGCGGGGCCTGCGCATGCGCGCCAGGCGGGGCGGCGGGCCGTGCGCGGCGGGATGCGGCGCCGGGGGCTGTAGGGCCATGTCGCAGCGCGGGGGGGATCGTGATCGTGACCGGGAGCGCGATCGCGACCGGGAGCTGCAGTGGTCGGCGCGGAGAATGGGGACGTCGTTGCTGCTGCAGCTGTCGGTGCACGAGCGGGAGCTGGACCTGGTCTGCCTGGATCACAGCTACGCCAAGCCCTGGAGCGCCCACCCCGACGCCAGCGCCGCCCGGCCCACCCGCATGCTCTTCCTCACCCCCCGGCGGCAGCCCGGCACCGCTCTGTGAGCCCGGGGGGGCGGCCTGGGGGCCTCGGGGGCGGGGCGGGGTCTTCTGGGCCCGAGAGGCCTTTGGGAGGGCTGAGGGGGTCCTGAGGGGTCTGTGAGGGGAGAATGGCCTATATGGGGGCTGGGGCTGGGTGCTGAAAGGCCTGTGTGGGAGCTGGGGGGGTCCTGAGCTGTTTTTGAGAGGAGAATGTGTCCTGAGGGGCCTTTGGGAGGGCTGAGGGGTCTGTGAGGGGAGAGTGGCCTATATGGGGGCTGGGTGCTGAAAGGCCTGTGTGGGAGCTGGGGGGGGTCCTGAGCGGTCTGTGAGGGGAGAATGTGTCCTGAGGGGCCTTTGGGAGGGCTGAGGGGGTCCTGAGGGGTCTGTGAGGGGAGAGTGGGGGCTGAGGGTCCTATCCTGTGTGGGGTTGGGAGGGGGTCCTGAGGGGGTTGTGAGGGGACAATGAGCCCTGTGGGGCTGAGAGGCCTGTGTGGGGGCTGGGGGGTCCTGAGGGGGCTGTGGCACTGAGGGGCTTATGTGTGGTTAGAGGGGGTTCCTGAGCGGCCTGTGAGGGGAGAATAGGGCCTGTGTGGGGCTGGGGGAGGTCCTGAGGGGTCTGTGAGGGGAGAGTGAGGGTTGAAGGCTCAATGTGGAGGCTGGGGAGGGGTCTTGAGGGGCCTGTGAGGGGAGAGTGGGGCCTGTGGGACTGAGGGGCTTATATGTGGCCGGGGGGAGGGATGAGGGGGGAATGGGGCCTATGTGGGGCTGAGGGGCTTATGTGGAGACTGGGGGTGGTGGTCCTGAGGGACCTGTGGGGTCTGTGAGGGGAGAGTGTGGAGCAGGGAGTGTTCTGTGGGGCTGGGAGAGGTCTTGAGGGGTCTGAGGGGAGAGCGGGGGGCTTGTAGGACTGTGGGAAGTCTTGTGGGGTTGGGGGGTCTGTGAGGGGAGAGTGTGGGGCAGGGGCCTGTGTGTGGGGATGGGGGGAGAGGGTGGGCTGAGGAGACTAGAGTGGCTTTGGGGATCTGTGGGGAGCAGTATGGGCTGGGGGAAGGGTGGGGGGGGGCTGAGCTGGGGGTCTTGGCTTAGCACCGCGGGGGTGGGCTGGTTTCACAGGCTTGGTGCCGGTGTGGGAAGGGGGGTTTTGGCCAGGCCTCAATGGTTTGGTTTAGGGTCAGGGTGTGGGGCTGGGGCTGGGGTCATGGGTGAGTTTGGGGTGAGGGGTGGAAGTGCCCTCAGAGTCGCAGCTCAGGGCTTGGGATTCAGGGGGCTTCCCGAGTTCAGACCGGGAATAATAAGATACCTGGTTATGAAGCTCAGTGGATTTTGAGCTTTAAAGCACGGCAGACCCCAGGGCAAGCAATCTCCTTCTCTAAACCATAATTATTTCCGACAGTGAAGCAGATATCCCCATCGATGTCGAGACGGTGACGCCCACGCCCGTGCCACTCTACGACAACCAGAAGGCGCGCAGCGTGATGAACGAGTGCGAGCGCCATGTGATGTTCGCTCGTACAGACGCGGATGCCCCTCCACCGCCGGACGACTGGGAGGAACACGTCAACAGGTAGCGCAGAGGGGTAGCAGAAAAAAGAAATTTGGGCGCTATAAACAGCCACCTGTGGCATGTTGTGGGTGGATTTCTTAGTGTGACTCGATAACGCAGTGACGTTCCTGAACTGAATAATGTTCAAAGAAAATGAATTCTTGTGTCCAAATTCCTTGTCTGCCTGCTGTGAAAGCTGTTGGATCTAATGGTAGAGGCTGGCCCAGCTGCTGAACCTCTCCCACACGCTTCCCATGAAGCAGTCTCCTCTGTTGAGAGGAGATTGGGACAGTGAGTCGTCAGATTTCACGTAGATCCTCAATTCCAGTGTCGAAAATGAAGATATACATAAATTCCAGCCAGTCAAAAACCCTTCCTGGAACTGTAGTCAAGCCTGTTTGCAGTCTTGTCATTATAAGGAATGTCTGTTTTGATGTTTTTTTTCCTGGACAGTTTGTTTGAGAAACATGGTGATAGCCTGTGCTAAAAAGAGTAATTATTTTGGTCCTATTTATTGCTTCTGCTGTTACTTTTGTCTTTCTGGTGCTTGGATGTTTGCCGACATGCCCTAGTGACATCTAAGAGTTTTTTATTGAGCAAGCCTGCTAATTACATCTGCTGTAGCAAACCCCATTTTGTCCATAGCTGTGAATCAGTTCTTGAGGCTGCGATCGCAGCCGACTCCCAGCTGTGCTGCTGATGCCGACTGGGAACGGGCAGTGGCTTGCAGGACCTGGATGTCAGTGTAACAGTGACCTGTGTTACCTCTCTGGTTTTCTCGACAGGACGGGTTGGACGATGGCCCAGAACAAGCTATTTAATAAGATTCACAAAGCGCTGCAGTCTGACCGGCTGGCTCGCTTGGCTAACGAAGGGGTACGGTCTTTTATTTCCTATTTCGCTTTCCAGCAGAGTCCCTGCCTGTGTGTGTTTATCAGTCTTTACTAGTAAAGCTCAGTTTGAGTCAGGATAAAAGTTTTGGTCTTTGGGTTGCTTAGTCTTTAAGAACTGGGCAGCTCTGGGCTTCTTTGAGGCATGATTTTGTCCTCGCTGTGAGGATTTTGGTCTTTGCTTGCTGCCAGAGGACTTTGGGCTGCCCAAGCCAATACTTTCCTGTGGCTTGGGATGCACGTGGCATGTTCGATCTTTCCCATAATTGTATTTCTTTTTTATTTCCTTAGGCTTGCAATGAGCCAGTCCTGAGGAGGATAGCGGTGGACAAATGTGCTCGGAGGGTCCGCCAAGCCCTGGCTAGTGTGAACTGGGACACCAAACTGATCCAGTGGCTTCACACAACATTGGTGGAAACGCTCAGTTTGCCAGTGCTGGCTGCTTACTTGGATGCTCTGCAAACGCTTAAAGGAAAGGTGATAAAAGCAGTGAAAGAATTAGCTATCACTTATAATATTCTCCCTTTATAAAGCTTGTTAAAGGTTTTATCCTTTTTCTTTGGACTGGCTGTGTGCATTTTCTCAGTCATTTCTGGCCTCTGGTTTCAGATCCCCACCCTGATTGACAGGATGCTGCTCTCCTCCACCACGAAGACGGGGGCAGCAGGTGCTGAGGCTCTGTCTCTGCTGCTGAAGAGACCTTGGGACCCAGCAGTGGGTGTCTTGTCACATAATAAACCCGTGAGTACCTCTTGGGGCTTGCAGGGAGCAGGAGGCTGGTGTCGCATCAGCTTTATTTTTCCCATCCTTCTGCTGTCCTCTTCCTTCCACCTTTGGCTTGCTTCCTGGGCTTTTTTTCCTCCTGCTTTAGACTTGCTCAGTGAGGGGGACTTTTTTCTGTTGGACACGTTCCCCGCCTTATACTATCCTGAGGTGGCTTTGGCTGGCAAAAATGTGATTCATTAATGAGCTACGCAAGATCTCTCCTGCTTTGTTGTGTGGGCCAGGCTGGGTAGCAAGGTCTTGGGCAGGGAAGTTGCTTTTCCTTACATGTCTTTTGTTGAACTTTGTAGAGTAAATTGCCTGGTTCCCCCCTCATCCTGATTGCTTCCTCTGGACCCTCCAACTCCATGTTCCCCACTTCTCGACGGCATCGATTCTGGCAGTCACAGCTTTCCTGCTTGGGAAAGGTTCGTATGGTCGGTTTTGAAAGGAGAGAAGTACAAACTAGCAGCTGTGCTAGGCTGCAGCTGCTGAGCTGCTTTTTACAAGCCTTCAGTGCACCAAAATACTTGGCTCTGCTGAAAGCAGAGGCTGGCATCTACCATCTGCAATGTTTACCGTCTGAGACGCTGCACAGGGGATGAAGTTGTGCAAATCCCATCTGTCTGGGGTCTCTTGCTGACCAAAGTCTTCCATCTTCAGCAGTTTAGATGGTGTCATTAACTGTTATTAAGGATCGATGAGTTTTCTGGTAGGAAGAGTTTGGAGGAAAGAGACTATAGGTCACCTTAGTCCTCTGCCTGGATGGTCACACGCATCTTAATTAAGATGGTAGATTAATGTGGGTGTATAGGAGCGAGGTGAGTAGCAGAGGTGGTCTTTGTGGGGAATTCTCATATTTCCTCTGTTTTTAGTAGTTAGAAGTGAATCCTGGGGGACAGAAGGAGAGAGGAAGCACAAGTTCATGCATAAACTGGTTTCAGTCTGTGCTAATTGTTGTGGGTACCTGTTGTCCCCAGTAATGCTGCCTCTATTAATCCGTCTTTCATTTCCAACCGCAGGTGATTCCCATCGCCACCCACCTGTTGAACAACGGCAGCGGGGTGGGCGTGTTGCAGTGCCTGGAACACATGATCGGGGCAGTGAGGGGCAAAGTGGCAGAGGTAAGAGCAATGAGTGTATCGGGGAGCTTTTGCTGCTCTCTTCAAACTAGCCACCTTGCCTGTAGGTGCTGTGCCACCCCAGTGCAGCGTCCCTTTGCCTGTCCTTCTTCTCCATCCATGTCTTTTGTTTTCCTCCTGTAGATTCACAACCATTTTTCTCACAAGCCGATCATCCTGATTGGGTGGAACACAGGTGCCTTGGTGGCCTGTCATGTAAGTACCTGATTCCTTTGCATCCTCTCAGAGCCCACTTGGCAGCTTTGATTCAGAGCTAGATTTAAATTACTATTACATTTAAGGCTATATCGGGGTTGTTCCTGTCCCTTTTCTCTTTCCAAGGCCTGGCTTTGAGACAAATAACCTTTCTGGTTTTGGGGGCGTAGGCAATTTGTGTAATTCGATGTTTCTTTCCCACTCTTTTGATCCACAAAGCAAGGTCAAAATAGGGAAGATATTTCTGTGCCTGGCAGAACAGCCTTCACACCCTCAGTGCACTTCAAATGCTGACTTCTTGCTTTTTCTACCCAGGTTTCGGTGATGGAGTATGTCACTGCAGTTGTGTGCCTTGGATTCCCGCTTCTCACCATTGATGGCCCCAGAGGGGTAAGGACCAAAGAGAGGTGGAGCCATTTAAAGAACGGAGGGTTTTTTTTGGGGGTGGTGTGGTGGTGTTCTAATCTCCCTAGATTGTTTCATAGAATCGGGCTTGGAAGTCTGGTAATAATTGGAAGATTTTTTTGAGGGGTGTCTGTGTGATTTTTATTTGGAGGGGGTGTGCCCAGCAGGTGGGACTGTTGCATTCGTAGTAGGATTCTTGATGCCCTAGTAGGTGCGAGAAGTCCTGTGTTTGCTTGTCTCTGCTGTGACATGTTTTTGCAGCTCCTTTCTGCAGTCTTATGTGCAGGTCTCTTGTTAACTGTGTCATTTGGCACCAGAGAGGACGACTTGGGTGATTTTTATGGAGCCCAAATTGCTCCTTTATTAGCTGACCAGTGTGTGACGGGGTTGGGAATGATTATGGTTGTGCTAATGAAATGGCTAATTCTGAGGATAGCCAAAATCTCTATAAAAGCTGTATATATAAAAAAATGTATAAATTTGCTGGAGCACAGTGTGGCTCTAGAGCAGGGTTTTCTTCAGGGCTCGGTACAGCTGTGTAAATCCCATCGGGGGTCACCCTTTGTTGGTGGCGCATCAGGTTTATCCTGGGTTTGTGTGGCGAAAGCTTGGAAGGAGGAAAATGCGGTGAAATAGGGTTTCTGAGGGGGAGGGCATCAGCCTCGGCTGTTAATGAGTAACAGCACTATGTACTCATTCAGCTTTTGAGCCAGTCCTTCTCATGAGATATTTAAATGAGTCACACAGTTTATACTCCTTTCAGGACACAGGTGGCGTGTACCGGGATCACGCGTGAAGCGCTGTCTGACCCTGTGGCACGTGCCTTCCCTTTTGGGAAATCTTCATCTAATTCAGGATGGTGTTTGGCTCCAAAGGCTCTGTGTCCTGGATCAGTCTTTCTGGATTACAGTTCTCCTTGCTCTTACAGGATGTTGACGACCCCCTCCTGGAGATGAAGACCCCTGTCCTCTTTGTGATCGGTCAGAATTCCCTGCAGTGCAACATCGAAGCGATGGAAGATTTCAGGGAGAAAATACGAGCCGATAACAGCATGGTGGTGGTTGGAGGAGCAGATGACAACCTCAGGTAACGCTCTGCGAGATGGGTGCTCCCTTCCCAGCAACACCGGGCAACGTCTGAGTGTGCTGCGTACAAAAACTCACCCAAATTTCGTATTTGAAACTAGATGGGAACTGCATAAAATGCTGCATCAAGGTCAGCTTTGTTATTCAAAACCTGGTATGTTGGATAGAGGGTCAGTTTTCTGTGATAAATCAGCATTGTTTCTCCCAGCGGTGAATAAAAGATCCAGGGTACAGTGTGGTGTGATACTAGAGCAAGTTTTGGTTTTCATGCCACCTCTGGCTCTGGAATATGTTGCTTTTGGAGGCTGTGCATAGATTTGGGGTAAGGGAGGCTGTAAGAGCCTTGCAGGAAACAAGAAGCTCTTAAGGTTTCACTAAACTGTGGGGCATGTTCTCCTGTCGTAACTTGGGCGCGTTTGGAATAACTGCACCAAAAACCTGAGCACGTCTTGTACGAGAACAGGGTTGGCCTGGTGCTGGCGCTGGACCCGTCAGCTCAGACAAGGTTTTGGAGCATCATATAAGTCAGAAACTTATAGTAGGGATAATGAGGAAAGGAAGAAACATAGAACTCTGATACTGGTCTGAAGACAGAGCTCTGAAGGGGAAAGCAACGTCGTATTGGCTTTGCAAAATGCTTTGGGCTGCTGGGCCTTTTTCCTTGTCATTGAAGTTTTGTCTTGGCACTTCCGAGGGATGAGTCTCATCTTTCCAGTAGACGGTGCTCTTGGGTTGAGAGCTGAGGGAGCTGGCTTTTCCTCACCCTGTGTCTAACTGGATGGGGGAGTGAGCTTGCTGCTACTTGGATCTTACTTTCAGGTGGAGAGTGATGTTGTGTGAACATGGAAAACCAAACGTGTTGACTTGCATCTGTTTTGTTGTGGGCTTTTTTTTTTTTTTGTAATAGGATAAGCAAAGCCAAAAAGAAGTCTGAAGGCCTGACCCAGAGTATGGTGGACAGGTGCATTCAGGTAACCACAGAAATCTTCCTTTTCTACCTCAAATCTATATAAAAAAAACCAGACTGTGCTGAAATGGCTCACTGACAACAACCTTACTGCCAGGATTGGTTGGATTGAAGGTAATCTGTCTCCTGAGTGGGATTTTGAAGCCGTTGTCTCCTGAGGAGGAGAGACGTGAGCTTTCTGGTAGTGCACCTGAAACAAAGAGCAGTTTTCTAAGTCTTCCAGGACATCTGCCTGGGGGAAGCAAGCGGTATTTTTGGGAGCACTGGAGAAACCATTATGTTTTCTCTCCCGTGTGTCAAAAATCAGTGGAGTGTGAGCTTTAATGAGAAAGCCAAGGTGTCTCTTTAAGGGTCTAGGGTTTCTTTTTGCAGAATATTAAACCTAGAGAGCCTTATCCATTTTTCCCTTTGGGAATCTTTCATTCTTCTCTTTTTTTTGTTTTGTTTCAAGCTGTGAAAATCAGTTGTTCAGAGACCTGCGCACCACTTAGTCTATTTGTTTCATCCTTCCTAGGATGAAATAGCTGACTTCTTGACTGGAGTCCTTACCCGAGCAGAGAGCCACTCAGGCTCCGATCCCCGGGACCTGGATGCTGAGAAGAAGAAGAAGCCGCGTGATTCAACCAGGAGGGATCTATCGTTTGACTTGCCGGAAAGAGGCAGCAGGCCCACCTCACCGGCAGCCAAAGTGCCTGCCTCACCTTCAGGCTCAGAGGTGGGAAGCTCTTTCTGAGATAATTTGAGCCGGGGAAGGCTGAGGTTGTGTTGTACCACTGAAATATGTGGCAAGAAACGTGGTTAGTGTTGGAAGAGGGAGGTGACAGGATACGGAGGGGCTTGCGGAGGGGCAAACGAACCTTCAGAAATAGATCTGCTCCAGCAAAAGGATGTCAGTGCTACACATTGCTACGCTCAGGGTTATGACCCAAGGGAAACGTGGGGGTAAGAGGTGTTCCTTCTCTTCGAGCAGGACTTATCCAGCGTCTCCAGCAGCCCCACTTCAAGCCCCAAGACTAAAATGGCTGCTGTGTCCTCCATCCAGAAGCCCAGCCAGATCGGCACCACGCAGCTGCTGAAGAGGCAGGTGCAGAGGACAGACACTGTCCTGACGCACAAACAGGCACAAGGTAATGCCCTGCTGCTTTTCCAGCCTCTTCCCTCTTGGCATCTGCATTTTTGGTCTTTTATCTGTCGTGACGTGTGTAGGTTTTTGTCTTCCGAGTCCTGTCTTGAATTCCAAGCCTCCCAGTGGCAGCTTTCTCTACAGCTCGGTCCCCTATCACTGTCATCTGAAGGCAGCAGCCTGTGGAGGGTTGGAATTAGATTGGAAATGGTGTTTCTGCAGCTTGTGGAGTCTTGCTGCTGTTCAAAGTGGGAAGGTTTTTTCACTTGCGCTGGCTGATCAAATTGCCACGTAGCCGTATTCTTAATCCTCTTCCGAGTGTGAGCCTGGTGTCTTGTATCCTTGGAGGCTGCTTGGGAGGGAGACTGAGGGTACTTGGGAAATGGCTGAGGGTATCGAATTGGGACTGAAACAGTGGGGCTTGGGTAATCACAGAGTCATCTTGCATCAAATGGCAGCGGAAAACCTGCTCTGAATAAGAATCCAGCTTGAGCTCTGGGGTTTTTTTTGTCCTGTTAGATGGTGATTAAAAGCCTTACGGTGCAGCTTCCGTCTGATTGTGAACGCTGTGAATGTAGGTAATGGTTTTGTTGATGATGATCTCTTCTGGCAAGTATCAGCGGCACCTGGGGAATAGTTCTCCATCCTCCCTTCTCTCCTTATTTCTTTGCTCCATACAGACCTGAACAGGCTTCTTGTTGTCTCCTGCAACAATGTGACCCTCCTTATTCTCTAAAGTCTTTCTCGAACTCAGGGGTAGGCTCCAGGGGCAAGTTGAAGCTTGGATCTCCCTTGATTTCTCAGACCACGGACTAAAGACATTCCTTTGTTGTTGTAGTTGAGGGAGGAAGTTTCTAGATAGCATGTGGGAGGCAGGAGGGGGAGGGTCTGTGGAGTGGGGTGTGTTGTGGCTGCCTTGTTTTGCTAGGAGTGCTGCTGCGCTTCTGGCCTGCCTTTTGTGGCCGTATTCAGGGATGTGCTGGCTGACGTCTCCAGCCGCTCTCAGCTTCTCAGTGCAATTGCTCAGTCAAGCTGGCCGTGCCTCCTTCCCTGGGCGCTGGAGCTTGACCTTTTCCCAATGGTTGTGGGGCTGGAGAGGGCTCGTGCGGTTGGGGTGCGCTCTCTGGGAAAGCTGGGATGATGCCCTTTCTGGTGTCGGATGTGCTACGCTGCCGTCTGTCCAGACAGGAGGTCGGTGTGTCTCCATTGTGCCCTGTGGCTGGATGAGTCATGTCTGGAGCTCTCTGCCTGCCTGCCTGCTCCGAGGTCTCTGTCTGTGGGTCGCAGTGGTGTCCCTGGAGTTCCCTGTCCCCCTCCAGAGCCGGGCTGTGATACTGTAATTCTCTCTGATTCATTTCAGCTCAGTTTGCTGCTTTTCTGAAACAAAACATGCTGGTGAGGAAAGCTCTTCCTCCTGGCACCTCTTCATGTCTCTTTGGTGAGTATCTCCTCACTTCTGTCTCCCTCCTTCTCTCTATCTCTGCTATCTTCTTTCATCGTCTTCCTCTTCCCTTGCATTGGTTTGGGGATGTGGCCCAACGTGTCCCCTTGTCCCCCTGCTTTTTGCTTTCTCGTTGCTGTATTGGAAGCTAAAGCAAATGGTCCACTTGCCAGCTGAGAGCATTAACTTCCTCTGCGATCTTCCCCTGTCCCGGTAGGTAAATACTGCGCTTCGAGCCATGTAGTCTGGCAGCCGGTTTGCTCTGATGGACTAAAACTTGGTGGAAGATGCGGTGATGTTTTTTCGATCGTGAATTTAACCCTTTCCCGTGCTGGGGCTGAGAAGGGGATCCTGAGAGACCATGTGTGTGTTGGGGGAGCATCCCGAACATGTGGAGCAGCAAAAAGGGGCTGTTGCTGGGAGCAGAAACAAGGGATTTCCAAGTGACTTGGAAGGGGCAGATGTAGACGTGTAGAGCCATGTTTCTTGGCCAGAGAGAGTTAGAGGAGAGCAGAGAGGTCAGGGAGAGGAATGGCTTTGCGAAGATGGTGATGTGGTGGGAGAGGGATGCTGTCTGGACCAGGAGACATGCGGAGGTGAGCAGTCTTTAGCCCTGTGGTCTCACATTGGGCGCAGGAGCATGCGGAGAAGTGAGCCTCGGTGTGTGGGATGCTCTGAGGGTTAGGGATCGAGGGGCAAGTTCCACAGCGTATCTAAAGATGGGGTTTGTCATCTTGAATGGCAGTGACTGTGTGGAGCTGGGATTGGGAAGAAAAGTTGAAATCCCAAGCTTTGGGAGGCTGTGGTGTCGTCACGTGAGCTGTCAGTGTCAGTTCTCTCTCTGGGTGACCCCAGGGTGCTAGGAGCATTGATGTGGGTGAGAACTGCCTCTCTGAAACACCACACACGCTGGTGCTTTTAACTTGATGAGGCAAGCGCTGGAGGCAAAGGTATTTTGGCGCGCAGTGTAGAGACTCATAAGATACAGGCTCTTTGCTTGTCCTGAGCACACATGAGGTGTAGTCCAAACTGCATGCATACAGCTGTGGTAACGAAGTCCTGAGGCAAGTATTGGCCCAAGCTGGTTGTTTTAAAGGTTTCTTTCTGCCTTGAGCCTTGTTTTGTGCTCTCCCCTGTGTGATGAGGTGAGCCTGGGAGCGCTCGTGAAGGCTTGGGCTTATCCGGAGTCCTCCCACCCAGCGTCTGCTGGGAAGAGAAACCACAGTGGGTGTTTCCCTGCTGGTGGGGAGACGTGGAGAGGCTGGCATCAGCCTGCCCTGCTTTTTGATAAGATCAAAAGCCGATTAAAATCTCTGGGCTTATTATCAGCTGCCTGAGGTGCAAGGTAGGAAGCCGGGGCATGTGTGCCACGTGCGCTGGGAGTGTTTTGAATTGTTTTGGGAGCTGGTGCTCCTTCTGAATGCACAGCCAGCCCTTGGTGGTGGGGGTCTGTGTGCCCCTGTGTGAGCAGAAGCAGGCTGCGCTCTCGTGCGGTGGGGACACAGAGGGACGTTGGGTCACTGCTTGCCAATGCTTTGAGGGGCACCTAACGCCACTGCCTGTGCATGTGCCCTTTCACTGTCCTGCTTGGCTGGTGGCATTTTTTTTTGGGGGGGGGGGGGGGGGGAGGGGGCTTTGGTGCCTGCAGTCTGTGCACGCCTGGTGAGGTCTCTCTGGATGGTGATCTGGATGATGCATGTTTGCAGGTGGGTGGGGGGCACGGGAGCGTTGCACGAGTGTCACGAGTTAACATGCTTCAGCCACAAGTCCGGCCTTCGATGGCAGGCCAGCAAGCTTGGCACTTGTCTTGGGGACCACAGTGGCCCCAAAATGTCTGGAGTCACCTGAAATTTAGGGATTTGGCTTCGTTCTTGTCCTACACCCACAGTTCAGAGGTATGTAGGTGGTATGCAGGGAACATATAAATACATGTATGTATATATTTATGCGCACATGCACATTTATATTGATTTTTGTATAAAATATCCATATCTAGATATATAGAAATAAAAAGGTACATACATTTTGGCCGCTAGGCGGTTGAATACACAGCTTAGATGCTCAGGACCGTCTGTAAAGAGGGAGTTAGCTGGCTCGGCGGCGGTCTGTGGAAGCTCCTGATGGAGAGGGCTCTCCGTAGGTTTGAGCAAAAGCCTTTTCCCCTTGCTGCAGATCATGGCAGCACTCAGGCATAGCGGCGGGTGCGCTTCTGAGCACGGCCAGGCCGCACACACCATAGCGGGAGGCAGATCTGCACCCTCATTTCGACCCAGTCTAGCAGCGTTTCAGGCTGGGGCTGGATGATTGTACATGCCAGTGGTGGGAGATGCGCGGAGCGTGAATGGGCAGGATGTGCCAGCTCGTGGCTCTGTTTTGTTCCTGGGCTGCCCAGAGGTGCTTGTCGTGGTTCCTCTGTGCTTTTTGATAGCCCTGGCCCCGGCAAGCTTGTGCTCTAGGCAAGATGGAATGAATGTGATGGTCAAGGACATGGCAGCAAAAGAAGCTGCTGGCGCAGAAGAAAAATCTCAGCTCATGGGGTGTTTTTTTTCCCCCTAGTACCAACCAGCGTAGGGTATGTGGGGGCTTTGCTTTGCTGCAGCACCTTTTGTGCTCACAGCTGCTTCGCTTAGTGCCTCTAAGAAACCTGTACGCTTCAGTCCAGCTCCTGGAGGGCCGGTTAGGAGCGCTGGAAGGGATGTGCCGAACGACAGGCATGCCAATACCTTTGCTGGTGTGTCGGAGGAGCAGGCGGGCTGAGCTCTAATCCCAGCACTGGCAGCGTGCCTGCATCAGCTTTGCAAATCTCTGCACCCTCATCCCTTCACCTGGAAATTAGGGACGTTGGAGGGGCCTGATGCCGGGATTGATGATGCTGTGCTTTGAAATGAAAAGCATTTATGTGGAGATGTGATATTGCTGTAGACGTCATTTTTCTTCGCTGCACAGGCAAGACAGACTTTGTATGCCATCCTGCCTTACCTTGTGAGTAGCTTAAGCTAAGTTTCGCCCCTAAGACAGCAGCTCAGGGCACGCAGAAGTCAGCGTAGATGGTGAAAAGGAGAAGCGTGGGATCCTGGTGCATGGGAGATGGGCAAGGCTGGCATGGAGGGAGCTGTGGAAGTGTGCATGGGCATGCGTCCCTTCTCCGCACCTTGGCACAGTGGAGCAGCACTGACCTCGAGGGATCGGCCGTCAGTTTTCAAAAAGCTACTTCTGTGTCCCCTAGTTCCAGTCTCCTCAGAGCACTCGGAAGGGGCTGAGAAAGATGATGTGCGTATGCAGCTGAAGAGGCATCAGACCCCCAGCCCGACCCAGTGCACCAAATCCTCCAAACGAGCCAAAATCAAGGTGACCATTGTCTCTCACGGAGATGCTGCTGGCGTGGGGAACGGAGCACCCCTCACCACCCAGGCAGAAAGTGAGTTGCGATTGCATAGCTGCTTTGTAACCAGAAAGGGGGGTCGTGGCTCTGCCCAGACCTGCTCCTCTGGGGCATGGGGAGGGGAGGGAGCTATGACTTCTTTTTGCTTTTTGTTTTTTTTATTACTATTTTGTGAGGCGTTAGCTGCAGGGAACAGATGGAGGCTCAAGGTGTGAGTGACTTGGGGATAGCCAGGGAAGTGTGGGGGCTGACAGCACATAGGAGCTTGGCAGGAGCCTCTGTTTTCCATAGCCGTTGGAATTGCACGCTCCAGCGAAAAGCTCAACCGTAGCCTCATGAGCTGCGAGGCGAATTTTACACCTTCCGCTGAGGCATCGAGCCGCTGCTGGAAGCAGGATGCTGGTCCTGGCGGACCCCTTGCTCCAAGTAGGTCTTGTGCGTCTCCGGTTCTGCTACCCACTCCTGCGCGAAGCTCTCACCTGGAACACGGGGATGACAGCGATGTTCCTCCCTCTGGAAGACCTTCGCGTGTTCAGACTTCCCGATTCAGCTGAGTGCCCCGCTCTGCTGATCCTGTTTGGGCCCGAAGTCTGGCATGATACACTTTTGATACACATATAAACAAATACCAACTCCTCTCCTGCCGCTGTGGCTGGGAAAACCCACTGTGCCACGCGCTGCAGAGGTCCCTGCAGTCCAAGAAGAGGTGATGGGCTCGGTCTTCTTCCCCTTGAGCCTTCGCAAGGGAGGCTGAAGGCTTTGGCTAGTGTCATCCTTGTACCTAAAGGATGTTGCCTTGTCGCTGGCTGCGCTGGCGTGTACGTCTTCCTCGTGGCGAGAGCCCCAGATACGTAAAGCAGTCGCTCGTTATTTGCGTTAGCTCGATGCAGTGCAGGACTGAAAAATCAGCGTTTCCGTTCTGAGAGGAAATTGGTGGTTTTCAAAGCTGAGAAATAATTCTGCTCCTTCCGAAGCATCTCTCGGTTAATTTAACAGTTGAACTGTGAACATGAACTAATAAATACACACTTTTTTTTTTTAAGGTTGCAGTTTAACTTCTGGCAGCTTTGAAAAATCCCTGGTTTCTGGATTCTTTTTTTTTTTTTTTTTTTTTTTTTTTTTTAATTTTTCCAAACTTTACTTCTTTTCACAGAAAGGAAATGAATTGCAGAAGTAAACATGAACCAAACCAAGAATTCCCTCTTACCGTGAGCAGGAGGAATTGCACAAGACAAACGCAGTTGTATCCCAAAACGCCGCAATAAACAAATATTGTGACTCGTCGCATCCCTGTGTATTTTGTAAAGTGTCTGTAAAGAATGCTTACAAAATCAATCGCTAGCGACCAGCCAGATCGGAACTAATCGGTTGAGGTGGTAGACCTGTGCCATGATGGACTAGGAGGAGGGGATTAGTGGAGATAAATGTTTAGGGGAGAGATTTGCATTTGGTGGCGAGGGCCTGAGATTTCACTGCTTACAGGTTATTATTTTTTTTAAGCCGATTCCTTCAATCTCACCTGTCGTAATGCTTCCACCACGGCAACTTTATGGTTTTTATTCGCACCTCTGCTCCGTTTGATACTCCCGATCTCCTGTAGCGTGGTGACTGGAGTGCGTGTTTATGGCTGCAACGGAGATTTCCTTGAGAAGACGCTTTGTGAGCAGGATGAGCCCGTGGCCTGCAGCGCTGTGTCTGTGGGTAGTTGTGTGAGAGAGGGGGAATCCCTAAAGACTCCTGGAGGAGAGAGAGTGAGATTTTTTTAATTTTTCTTTTGCAGTTGTTGCTGGAAAGCCGGTCCCCATGGCTGTCGGCCAGTCTGTGTCGAGCGCAAAGGAGCTGTCAGGACTTCTCACCGCCCCCAAGTGAGTGCGACTGGGTTTTTTTATAAGTGGGTTTTTATAAGTTTTTTATAAGCTGTGGGTTGCTTTGACCGGCTGCCGATGGGAAGCACCGCAACAGGGCAATTTTGACATGTGGATCTTTCTGATATCTTGCTTATAACTGGAATTTTCTGAAGTGCGGGAGACCGTTAGGCTCCTGAAAACTGTTTGTCAAGAGGGAGTCGAGTCAGAGAATGGCAGAAACAGAAGATATTGCAGCTGTTGGGCTATATTTCTATATTATTTTCCAAATCCATGTTTGCTTATCAGCATGTCTTTTGAATGATTTTGGTGTCTTTGCCAGAAATTCAGTGTTGCTTTTAATACTTCCCTTCATTCCCTCTGACAGTCAAGCATTTTTTTCCAAAAATAGGAGAGAGAAGCCTCGGTATCAGCTCATGAAGTTGATTTACTGGCTGTAGGGATTTCTGCTGGGAAATGAATCTGATGTTGACATCTCACATCACTGTTTTACCTTTTGATTAAAACTAAGCTTCGGAGAACTGGACTGTGATCTGGGAGGGGAGAGGAAAAAGAGCTGTTTTCAAGTAGAAAGTAGGTTTTAAACAGAAAATGCATCACTACAAAAGTAGATTGCTCTAGCGTAGGGTGACAGCCCTTGCAGCACCTAGGTAGGTACACACATATAACAAGCTCAATTCCAGTTTGGAAATAGATGGATTTTGCCATAGGTGCTCCTTGTTCTAGCTGCTGCAGTGGGCGCAGGGGAAACTTGTCTTGCTTTGGGTTTTAGTAGCTTGTCAACTCCCTGCCTTATGCTTCCGGGAGTCCTGCTTGGTTGAATGAGGCCAGTGACAGCTCGCTGTCAAAGCCATCTTGCATTGCATCTGCATAGCTTTTATCGCTAACTGGAGTCTTTCTCTTCTTTGTAGGCTGAGTTTGGCAGTGGAATCCTCCTCCACAAGTCCTGCTCCGTCTGCCGTGATCCCCAGCAGCACGGCGCCCAGCGCTTTCCATGCCCTGCAGAGCAGGCTGGTGGCCAGCAGCACCCACTGCATGCAGGCCCAGCCAGCCAGTACCCTCCAAGGTACCTGCCTCTCTCCGTGTCTCTCTTGTGAATGTAAAAGGTAAACCAGGTTCAAAATCATTTGGTGGATCCTCTGTCTTGCGTTCCCTGGTTGCTTTGGGTTTGGCTGAGGCAGCGTTTGTAGTGCCTTGAGCCTGCGGAGATCCAGTGGGATGCTATCAAGTGAGGCTGAAGGCGCAGCAGGTGACCTGTTAATTGTGTCATTTGTGTGTAGCGATACCCTGAGATAACAAACCCGACCTCCTCTTGCCTCCCAGGTTTCACAGCCAACCTCGTTGGTAGCTGCAGCAATGAAATGTGTTGGGCTGCATGTGTAGAGTGGTTAGGAGGAACAGTTCTGCAGACACCTGCCGTACGGCAGACCTGAGATTTCACGCTGGTGAGCTCTCCAAGCCTGATTTTATTCTTTACTCTTTTTTAGGAGCGGCATCTGCCAGCAGCCTGTTGCAAGGGTTGAGCTTCAGCCTGCAGGACATCGGGACAAAGTCATCAGGCCTTCCGGCCAGCGTGACTGCTGCTGGGCCACCCGTGCAGGTACGTGGCCTGCAAACATCAGAGATCCCCCTCTGGAGGGAAGCTGTGTCGAGGTTAAAGCGGTAGGAGTCGGAGGGAGCCTAGACAGGCTCTGTTTGCTCCAGGACCACAAAAGATGAGGGATGGTAGGTGTGAACCGCAGCTATATTGATACATCCAAGCCTTGGTGGTGTGCCAGGGGCTAAGGATTCCCCCAAGTGGTATGAAGTCTAGGAAACAAGGCTGTGGGAAGTTTTTTCTAGGCAGCCACCTAGAAAATGCTGAGGAGGAGTTGGAGAGTGGACTAGGGGAGGATCAGCAACCTTTCTGCTTGTTCTTCTGGGAAAACACATGCCTGTGACCTGCCAGGCAGTGCCTCTCATCCCATCAGTTGGAGTCGACCTCATTCAGAATGGGTGGTGGCTTCACTCGAAGTGGAGCCCCAGTTTCTCCCAGTTATTCTTTCAAGTTGGAACGGGTATGTGCAGACTGGAAGGGACAAGTTCTTGCCTTTAGACCTACTTGTGGCCCACCAGCATGAAGTGTGGAAGCTTCTGTGGGAGGGAGAGGCTCTGCCGTCCCGGCATCCCCTTTCCTTCCAGGTGCTCAGTACTTCTGCTTCTCCTTCCAGCCCTCAGCTGTGAAGACTCCAGCGCCTATCCAGAACCTGAGTGCCATAACCACGGACACCGGCACTATCGTCCGCACAATCCCGGTTGCCACCTCTTTGTCTCTGGGAGCCTCAGCGAGCGGCAAGTCCACGGCCATTCACCAGCTGCTGACAAATGGGGGACTGGCAAAGCTGGCCAGCAGTCTCCCTGGCTTGGCTCAGATCTCCAACCAGGCAGCAGGTAAGGGAGAAGGGGGACAGGCATGCGAGGCAGCATCCCATCACCCCAAGACCAGCGTTTCCAAAGCTTATTTTACCTTTGAGCCATAGCTGTGGACAGCTGCATGTGCTAGTAATTTCGGAGCAACTGTCTCTAATGGGAAGACGCCTCTGACGCACCCCTCGTTGGTGAATGTGGCCTCCACGGTCCCCGTGTCTCAGGAGTGACTCGCTCACGTGTTTTCTAGGCTTGAAGGCCCCAACAACCATTACTGTGACACTGCGTGGGCAGCCCAGCCGCATGACCACGCTTAGCCAGGCTGCGATGGGGACCGTCCAGCCTCAGCTTGAGGAGCAGCCAATGCAGACACAGGCACCTCAGGTAATTTTAGGCATTTTCTCTGGAGAGAAAGTGTCGGCTGCTGCTCTTCTGACCTTTTTCTGACCGTCACAGTCAAGGGCAGATAGAGCTGTCATGGGGAAAGTGTTCTTGGTCACATCTCTTGGATGTGATGAGCTTTGTTGCTTTGAGGCTGCTTTGGGGCCTTGCAAGGCGGCGGTTCAGAAGACCCAGGTCATCTTCATGTCTGTTAGTGGCAGGGTCGATGCTGGCTGGCACGCTCATACTGCACTGAGGGAATCTTCAGCTAGGCTTCGAAAGCTGACGTCAGCGTGGGAATTGTGATTGAAGCTCCAGGTTTTCTCGGCAGTAACAGGTTTTGGTGGGAGGAGGAAAGCTGCTTGTAGAGTGTCTATCCCCTGCTTATTCAGGCGGGAGAGTGGGTTGGCTGTCCTGTCTGGAGCCATTTCTGTCTTGAAAATGCTGCTCCTGACTATTAGACGCCTGGATGTGAGGCTGGGATGTGTGGTTGTTGGGGATACTGTACTGTTCCCTTCTGCAGGTCCCCAACTCCGGTTCTTTCTCGCTGCCTTGCTGTTGAAACCAATTTATGCAGTGCCGAGCGTGTGCTCCGAGGTTGTATCTTTTGATACGGATCTCGTTTTGGAGGTGGGTCACTGACAGTAGGAAAAGCTCTTAGTACCTGGCACATGGTGAGAGGCCAAATAGTATCTCAGGGATCCTGGCTGCCTTCCTGCTTCCTGGGTTAAGTCTTGGTGCGGCTGAGTTGAAGGCGTAAGATGTCAAGTCAGGGTTTTTTTGGTGTGAACGTGGTGGTCTTGGGTACTGTGACATGGACATCTCAACCCTGAATCCTGCAGGTAGCAAAAGGGATCAGTTTACTGCAGGTGTAGTCTTGGGCTCTGTCCTAAACCACTGTCAATTTTGAGCTGGATCCATCAATGTCAGGGTAGAAAGGTTGGCTCTGACTCCCTGCACAGGATGGTTGGTCAGCGGTGACTGTGATGTGCCATCAGCAAGGCTGACCTAAGCTCAGGTGGCTTCCCCGTGGTCCCGGCTGCGGTGCTGTACAACACACAGGCCGCTGCTTTGTAGCTGCTTTCCTGGACACAGGGATGCAGGAAGAACCAGGCAGCCCAGGCCTGTGATCTGCTGCTCAGGGCTGAAGGAGGCCTTGCAGGAAAAGGGCTGCTGGTTGCCTGAGTATGTACTGAGGGGTAGAACTGACTGTCCGGCAGATGCTGGCTGTAGTGATTTGAGGCAGGCATCTGCAGAGGGAAAGTAATGTGGAAATCAGGTCAGCAAGCTTCCAGAATGACAAATCCTGCAGCCTAGGCAGGTGGACGAGTGTAGAGCGTCCAGTGGGGATCAAGTTCCAGTTCCCGACAGGGATTAACAAACTGGTACGGTGGGCTGAGGATGCCAAGACCGCTCCAGATTGGCAGGGTTTGTTTATTGGTGTGGGTTGGTTTTTTTTGCACGTGGTTTTTCTACTTTTGCTAGCCCTAATGCAGGCCCCGGGCAGGTGAGGTGGTGTAGGAGAGGCAGGGCAGTGTTCGCTCTGTAGTTTTGGTCCCTCTTGTTGGGTTGACTTGAGTTGTGGGGCAGTATCGTGGAGGCAGGGAGTGTGCTTCTATTCCTTGCTGCTCTCTGCAGAGGCTGTTTGAGGTTGCTTGAAGCCCTGAGGCATATTTAGGGAGGCATTATCCTAAAGGTGAAGCTTTTGGATGCAAGTTGGGTAAGTATTAACAGCAGCAGCCATAAATCCTTCATTTATCCTGTGCTGCTTTAGAGCTGCTATTGCACCACCATTGCTGGTAGTTCCCGCGCAGAGTCCCAGTTTACTGCCGGTTAAAGCTCAGATTTGGGATCATCCACGTCCTTCCTCCCTTGACTTTTCTGTGTTTCTTTCAGTCACTTGGCTAGCGCGACAGTGCCTGCGAACACTGGCAGAGCTGAGCTTAGAGCCGGCTAAGGTAGAGCTTGAAAACACAGAGCTAGTGACACTCAGTGCAGATCCCACCTAAGCAGCGGGTGAGTTGCTCTCGATCTGGAACTCTTCATCCATGTTGGAGGCAGGTTTTGTGGTCTTCAAAAGCCATTTGATGAACCATCAGAACCGGTGTGCTTTCCTTTGCTTCCTTCCTCACCCCTCAGAGACCCTAAATACCCAGCAGAAGGGTAATTGCGCAGCGTAATCAAACTGGGTCCAGATCGACGCCAGGGTTAACGGGTTCACGCACGGGTTAATGTTTGAAGGCGGTGGCACTTCAAACTGGATATTGGATCCTACGCTGTGACTTTTACCTACAATGCTGAGCTTGTGTGTTCAAGGTAGGGCTTAATTGTGTGGCCGGCTGCGAGAGTTGCTTCAAAAGCAAACTGAAAGCTGGCTTTTACAGGAAATGGAATGAGCTGTGTGTTTTTGTAACTAATTATAGCCCTTGACATCAGCTCGTGTGTACCTTTTAGCACATGGGATTACGTAATCTAGCAGAGCTTCCTGTAAAAGAGCAAATTTACAAAAGGCTTTGGAGGCTAACGCTGAGGGCTTAAGCTCCTGTGGTTTCAGCAGTAGCCAAAGCTGTTGTCGGTTGGGTTCCCTTTGAAATTCCAGCTGACGGCTCCAGTGTGCCTGTGCAGGAAGCGTGAAGCCCACGCATCGGCTGTGCGCTGTGATTTTTAAACTTTTGGGGGCTGGGGCGATGCCTGTAGCAGTTGAGATGCAGTTTGAGTGGGTAACTCTTTTCCTTCCCCCGTAGGCATTAAATAGGAGGCAGAGGACTTGAGGAATCTCCCTGGGGAGTTTGGTACAAATGCTTTCTGGGAGTAGCAGAAGCAGCAGCAAGAGCGTTTGGGTGGCTTTAAAGTGAAAATACGAGCAAGCTTCAGCTTCCCTTTTCAACAGAGTACTCCGCAGTGCTTTGAACATTGCTTTTTCTAAGGGTTTCCCCCCTGCAGCATATTTATATCCTGATAGTAGCTCCAGAAAGTGGAGGGATGGTGATTGTTTTCTGCTTAGTGGCACAAAGATCTATGCAGCAACAACCGGAGCTGCAAGCTGAGGCCACGGTTTGAACTTTGGGTAAGGGTCTCCCACAGGTGGCACAGGGCTAGAGCTCTGACTCCAGCCCTTGCTGCTGCCCAGAGCCGGCAGCTGGTGGTGGATGTGCTGTAAGCAGGCAGTAACCATCTTTCTTGTCCTGAAGTCTGACCCTTTTAATGCCCAGCAGGGCCAGAAATATTAGTTAAAGGTGATGGAGCACTGTTAAAACTGCTGCACAAGGCATGGAAAAGCAGGCTGTGACCTGCATGGGCATCAGGTACTGGGGGGATCAGACTTGAGCGTCAGCAGCGGTGGAAAGCGGGCAGGTTGGCTCCGAAGTCTGACTGAAGAGACGGGGATCTGCTTTTGTAGCTGGAAAAGCTGCTTCAGAGCTTGAATTTTGTCAGCTCAGGGCTGTGAGGGCTCCCAGGGAGAGCGCAGGAACGCATGCGGTTGGCTCTCCGCAGTGTCAGGTTGCAGATGCACTGAGACAGAGTTCTGGCAAGTGAACGGAGCCAGAGGCATCTGAAGAACCCCCCTCGCGTGGGGGAATTTCCAGGTATCCCACTGGAGCCTGTCGGTGCTCTCCAGGGTGTGCTGCTATCTGCTTTAGGATACAAATCCAAACTGCCCAGTTGTTCCAGTGTTGGACGTCTGTGGATGCTGGTGCTGTGTAACCAGCTGGTTCTTGGCAGGGTGGCTTGTACACCTTTCTCAAGTGAGAGGGAACCTCCTTGATGCAGAGTATGCTGTGTGCTGTTGCAGTTCTTGCTGGGCTTTCACTGGTGCCACTGGTAACAGCGTGTCATTCCTGCAAGTGGGTCTACACGGTGCAGGAATCATTCTTGAGCTCCTGGCTGTTGCTTTCCTGTTGCTGCAGAGGTAACAAACGCAGGACTGTTGTTCCCTGGCAGCCAGAAGTGGGGACGGAGCCATCCCATTCTGCTCCAGAAAAAGGCAATCGTGCTTTTAAAATACAGATCTCTGGGGATTTTCTCTCGGGATGCATTTTTTCTGGAGCTTGGTCATGACTGGTCGGAGTGAGGGCGAGGCTGGAAGAAGCAAGGAGAGGGTGTGCTGTGATTCTTTTTTTGTTAGGTGAGGGCTAGCACAGGTCTAGGAATGGTTGCAGCCCCCCAAGGAATGGTTTGCGGCCCCCCGAAGATGGTGTATCCTTGGCAGCGGGGCACTTCCAGTAGCTCTCCGTTACTTTAACCCTTCCAGGCTCCAGACGGTGCTGTTGGGAACCTGGCCACCCCAGCTACCAGTGCCACCTCTCCTGGCAAGCTGCTGTCTCAGATGGATCTCAGCAAAGCCCAGGCTGGCGCAGAGATGGCTCCCGCCGACCCCGCGGCACACCTGACCGCCGCCGCGGCAGCACCCGTAGGTGAGGCGCATGGCAGTCGTGGGGCGCGGGCAGCCGGCCTGGGGACCGGAGCGGAGGCCGGGATGGAGCCATGCCGCCGGGTGATGTGTGCGGAGTCACTCCGGGGAATAGCTGCCCAAATGCTGCTTATTTTTAATAAGCCCATCACTGCTTTTTTTTGTTGTTGTTTTTTTTTGGTTTTGCCTTTTATTTTTTTGTTGTTTGGTTTGGTTTTTGTTGGTTTTTTTTGTTTTTTTTTTTTGTGGTCCCTCCTTCCCTTTAAGTTATGTTCTCCCGTGGTTTCTTTGCACAAGGAGTTTTGGCTCAATGCAGCCGGTTTTGAGCATCTGACGAAGAGCAGGGACTTAAAACTGGAGCCCAGACACAGAAAGGATTATCTGCAGTTTGTGTTTAGGGCCCTTGTCACGCGCTTGTAGGACTAAGCACTCTCGTGCTGCCCACGTTTGTTTACCTTGCCTGGGGAGAGCAGACCCATCCGCTTACAGCTAAAGAAATATTGCAGAGCCACTACCCAGCCAGTAAGTAGCCTTGGATTTAAAAATAAAATCGGTATAGCGCAGCAGTGCATTCGGTTACATCCCCAAAGGCTTCTGTACCAAAGAGCCCGCTGCCAGCTGAGCCAGTGTTTTCGTTTTCTTCGGTCCAGATGATTTCCAAGGAGGGTGAGTGGGTAGTCAGCACTCGGGATGAAGTCCAGTGGGAGCTGTGCCAGTTCCCCAAAGGGCAAATGAGGCAGCTCTGCAGCGTCTGTGCTTTACCACGCAGGCGGCTTTCCTTGCAGGCGTTAACAACCCGGCTACCCACCCTCTGCAGACCCTCAAACTCTGCTTTTCTCCCCCAGGACTCAAGAGGTGTAGAAGCACCAGGCTGAAGTCATAGCCTTCGTGTTTTTTCTTGTTCCTTTTGTTATTTGGCATGGCTAGTGGATGAAGTTAGATCTGTGGAGAACTTCACCTGCTTTCACTGGAGGTTTGGGCTGGATTTGCGTCCAGCTGGGAGGACCGGTTTGTAAGAAAGCCGCTGGAACAGCAGGGCGGACTGGGGTGTTAGCGCAGAAAATTTTCCAGACTGTTTCATGGAGCGGTTGTTGCTGATGTCTAACAGCATCGTGTGTCTGTGCCACTCCCCCAGCCTGCGTGGGGGTGGCTGGAGTCACCTGTCCCCACTGTGCTCCTGCCCTCCTTGACCCCAGGGTGGTGGGGTTGGTGGTCCCATCCTGGTTAGACTGTCGGTCGTCGTCAGTCTTTGCTCCCTGGCCTCCCCGCTCGAGGCACTTCATTTCGGGGAGTTCCACGCTGCACTGGCGGTGGTCGTGAGACGTTGTCACTGCTGACATGTGTGAGGGACGCTGCGGTGCATCTTTGATGCTGCTGTATCGGAGAGATCCGGTGCTGCGCGCCAGGTGACCCAGCGCGGCTGGGCCTGCCGCTTTCCGCTCCGCTCCTGGGTGCAGGCTCCTGAGGGACCCAGCGAGTCACAGCTTTGGGCAACTGCAGGAGCAAACCGTGGGCTGCTCCGGGCTGGGGTCTTTCTGGCCAGTGTTGTCCTGAACCAAGCAGCGGCTCTTCAGGCTTTTTCCCACCCCTTGAGCACGTCTAAACCCAGTGATGAGATTTCAGTGAAGTCTCTTTTCTGTTGCTCTCTGGGCTGTGGCTACTGCAGATGCAGCAAGGGAGCAGGTTTGGACGGGGTAACCACCACGATACAACTTCTGCCATTGTCTTAGAGCATGGAGGGCTTTGTTTCACAGTCTTTCAGCTGTCTCCTGGGGTGGAGCATGAGGAGGGTCTGAGCTCCTCCAGTGCTGCTGGTGGGATGGAGCTGGAGATGCCAGGGATGAGTGGGAGCTTGCCTTGAGCCAGGCCGCAGAGAGCAGCGTGAGCTCGGGGGAGAAATCACGAGCTCGGGGACGAGGCGATACAGAGCGTGCTTGGCTAAGGAAGACCCGTGACACCCTGTCCCAACAGAAGGGGACTTTCTGGGGGAGAAGTTCAGACACTGAAGGAAGAAAGGGGTGTACTTGGGGAATGGGAGCGGTCTAGGAGGGGAGAGGTGCTGCTGGTGCCCAAGTTCAGCCGTTGTGGTTTCCTTGCCGAGGTATGACAGCGCTGGGGTTTGTTTTGGGGTCCCGCTCTGGAGAGTGGACAAAGCCAGGTCTTCCTCTTCGGTGTGAAAGCCCGCAACTCTGCTGCCACAGCTGGGGGCTGCAGCCCAGGGCGGGCACCACATCCCCATGGCCACTGACCATGCTTTCCTCTCCGCAGTGACCACCACCAGCCCCATGAAGACACTCTACGTCATGTCGGACGCCAAGCTGTCTGCGCTTACCAAGTCTGTGATGGGTGAGGCTACCTCTGTCCCCCTCAAACTGCCAGGCATCCAGCCTTCCTCCTCCTCCTCCTCTACCAGCTCTCCCACCGGTGCCGTCACCTTCACCGCCTCCCCGCTGGCCAGTGCCCCCAGCCCTCCCGGCAGCCTGGTACACTCAAAGGTGGGACCTGTCCTACAAACCGCTTCCAAGACTGTCATCCTGACCTCAACGCTGGCCACGGTGAAGGGCGACGGAGCCCTGGGACACATTGGGGAGAAGGTCGGCCTGACCAAGAGCACCACGGCCCTTGGCCATGCTCTGGGGACAGTGGAGACCCTGGGGAGGGTTCCCTCCGTGGTGGACGACGGGAGCACCATCATCCACGCCAGAGAGGCTCTGGCTAACAGACACTTGCTGTCCCAGGGTGTGCTGCCAGGAGGGGCTGGCACCACTCTGATAACGCTGGGCAGCAGCCTGGCCAGCTCCTCCATCATCGCCACGGCGGGGCCCACGCTCAGCCAGAAGCCGTAGGGACCCCCGGGACCCTCGGCTGCGAGCGGCGCTTCAGGAACGCTGGGCTCTGGGTGGGAGAGGAGCAGCCCTGTGGGCACAGGGGGCCGGTTCAGGCTGGAGCAAACCGGGGGGATGTTTTTCTGGTTTTGTTGTTGTCTAATAAAACTTTTTTGGGCGTTTGG
This sequence comes from Falco punctatus, assembly GCF_963210335.1. NCBI lineage: Eukaryota > Metazoa > Chordata > Aves > Falconiformes > Falconidae > Falco > Falco punctatus. Next base: position 1,217,884 of record NC_137600.1, on the reverse strand, counting down.
TTTTTTGGGGTTTTGGGTGTGTTTTTTTTTTTTTTTAATGGTTCTTCTTCTTTCTTACTGACTTCATTGCCCACGTCCCTTCCAAAGGCCGCTTTGGTTGTGGCCCAGCCAGCCCTCAAGTGCTTTTTTTTTTTGTCTTGCTGTGAAGGTGTGGAGGGACAAAGCAGCCTTGTGCAGGCAGGGAAGGATTGGTGCTGGGCAGCAACCAGCGCAGCTCCTCCTGCCTGTGCCCCATGCCGGTACGTTCCTCCTCGGGCTGGAAGCTCCAGCTGATTCCTGCTACTATCGGGAATATTTATACTTGCTGAAAAAGGCTCACCTTAAGGCTCAGGGCAGATTAGACTTATTAATATTCCAGTTGTGTTTGTGTCAGCAAGCAGGGGTAGCGCCGGGCAGCGTGAGCTTGAACCAAGGGAAGCACCAGAAGGGGCGACACAAAGGTGCTGAGCCACTGAACGGCTGCCAAGATGACAAGGTGAGGCCAAATTCGGCACCACCAAGGGTGGTTTGCCAGGGCTGGGGACGAGATTTTCCCCCTGGGACCACTTTTCACAGGACAGAGCTTACAGCTGTGAACTGGGGGGGTGTCTTTTTGTGGTGATGGGGGCTAATCCTGACGCTCTGCACATTTCCATCCTGTGCTGCGGCTCTGCTGCGCCCTGAGCCCCTGACTCGCTTCCCTGGAGAGATGCGGGGTGTGATGCAACCTCTGCTGGCTGCGATGTTTTTGGGGAGCACGATGCTCAGCAGACGAAGGCCCGTGGTGCTGGGACGGCCCGTGCTCCCCCCAGGGCAGGCACGTTTCCCAAATCTCCGCTCACTTCCTCATCCTGCCGGCTCGTGAGAAGATCCTGGGTTTGCCTTGGCCAGGACAGCACCCACCAGGGCAGAAGCAGGGTGTTTGTCCCAGGGAGCTCAGGACCAGAGCAGAATAACCGTTCCGCACTTTGATAGTTGCATTTGCTGATTGTGAGATGCCGGGAATCCCGTCCTGCCCCTCCTGGGCTGTGCCCGCACCGCTGCGGCTGCTGTCTGGCTCTTTGGGGACTGTCCCACTTTGTGCCGCTGCGATGCTGAGCTTTGTCAGCACCCCAAACCCTGCCGAGCCCCGGGCTTCTCTTCCCTGAGGTTTTGTGCGGGGGGAAAAAAATCAAAACCAGCAAAATACTACTTGGCTGGCAATCTGGATTCAGCCCAGGCAAAGTTTCCTGCAGGGAAAGCTGTGGGTGCGGGATGACCTCGAATCCCAAGGCTGAGCTAATCCCTGGTGTCGGGGGTTGGGATGCTGATGGGATGCTGCTAACGTGGTACCTTCTCGCCGGCATGAAGGAACTCTAGGCCCCGCGGACGCAAGCGTGTCTGGCAAAAACAAGGGTCTGCTGTCGGCCTGTGGTGGTTTGAAGCCGCTCGACTCTTTTGGTTTTTTTTTCCAGGCTTAAAGTCACGGTTTCTCCACCAGAATATTGATAATAAGGCTGAGCCACCCGTAGCGACGCGGCGTCTCCGGTGCCCTCGCTCCAAGGCGTGGAGGCGGCTCCGTGTGAGAAGACTCGAGCCCCATGGCCGTGTCCTCGTGCACAAACCAGGGCTAACGGTGCACGTTCTGGCAGCGAAGCTCCTCAGGTGCAGCCGTGGGGGTCTGCTGTGCATGTCACGCCTTCCCCACATCCAGGCTGGAGCATCCACGGGTGGCTGGGTGACGCTGCTCTTCTCAACGAGTCTGTCGCAGAGCGACTGGCGGTGCCTGGGGTGAATTCTCCTTTTCCAGTTCCTATCCCAAAGCTTTTCCTTTCCACGGATACAGCAGAAGTGATCCTTCAAAGCTGACTTACTGCTCCTGCCCCACCTGAAGCCATAAACCTCTCTGCGGATAAGCAAGTGCCACCATCCCTCTGCCTTTTCTGCTTCCGCGGCTTGTGGCGAGGCGCCCAGGACGGCGGCGAGCGGCCACACGGCCGGCACAAGAAAAGCGATTCCCGTAGCTCCGAGGAAGCCTTTGGGTCATTTGCAACGGCCTGACAGGAGCTCCTGGAGGCAAAGAGCACCTGGAGATGTGGCTGGGCTGGTTCGCGCTTGGACACACGTCCGCTCCGCAAAACAGCTGCGATTCCCCCAAAACTGATGCGGAAAAGCACCTCCTTCCCCACGGGATGGGGGCAGCCCCGGAGGTAGGTCTCAGCCCATCCCCGCAGCGTCACAGAACGTCTCTGGGGCTCTGCTCTTAGGGTGAGGATCCCCCCCAAACCCTGCCCTGATCCAAGAAATCAAGGACACCCCAAACACCGCCAGGTCGGGAACATCCAGCCAGTTTTATTTGCCACCGGCGCAGCCGCTGCGGCTGCTCGAGGCACGGAGCAGCAGCAAGCGGAGCGGCCAGAGCGCTTTCCAGGCTGACACCCAACGCAGCAGCCGCTTGCTGCAGTCCCAAATCCCTAAAAAAAAAAACCCCAACCCTCTGGAACCCCGGATGGAGGCAACGTGATTCAAACTCAAGTTTGCATTGCGTGCTGTGAACCAGTGAGCGGTGGGATGGGAATAACCACCACCCGGCTCAGCCTCCTCCCTGCGCCCTGGGGCACGGCCTCTCTAGCAAAACAGAAACCTCCACAACCTGTTTGGCTCCCTTTTTTTTTTTTTTTTCTTTATGTGTGTATGTGTGTGTATATATATATATATATAATATATATATAACCTCGTGATACTGGTAGTTAAGTCCCCGGCGTAACGATGTCGGATACAAACAGCTCTAAGATCAAAAGTAAAAATGTCACAGTCCAGCTTGGCTCCTCTCGGCCCCGTTCCTGCGGGCTCGGAAGCGGTGACCGGCTCCGGCACGTGCCTCGTTGCCCAGCTCAGCCACTGCGGCATCGCGGCCGGCTCCTTTTTCCGCACGGAACGAGGCCGATCCGGAGAGGGATGGAAGCGCTACAGCTTGGCGTGGCGGTGGAAGGCCGGCACACGCGGTGAGGCGTAGGTGGCTGGGGTGTGCCAAGTGGCCGCCGGGTAGAGCCGGTGCCGCAGCGAGCTCTCGTAGGACGCCGCCGGGTAGTGCCCGGGGCCGGTCGCCAGCGGCCGGCACAGGTCGGAAGGCTGCGTGGAGGTGGCTACCAAAGGGCTGGGAAAAGCGGGAATGATGAAGGGGTTGACGGAGAGGGACGGTGCCGCCGGCACTCCCTGGGTTTTAAGGTGCTCCAGCGGATTCCCAAAACTCGCTGGGAAATGCAGCATCGCTCCCTTGTAAACGTCCGGGGCTTGCGGCAGCGGCGCGGCGTAGCCGGGGCTGGCCACCACCGCCTTGGGTTTGGCCAACCCTTGCTGGCCCCCCGGAGAGCCGGTGCCCGTGTCCCCGCCATCGGCCTCGGTGAGGAAGGGGGAGACGGCGCGTAGCTTGGCGCTGGGGCCGAACGCCGCCTCCTCCTCCCGGCCGTGCTTGGCCCTGGGCGCGGCGGGGGCGAAGGCGGCGCCGGGGGGCACCCAGCAGGCTCGGACGGTGGCGCGGGCACCCGCTCGCCGGCTCTCCCCGCCCCACGGCTGCCCCGCTTTGCTCCGCAGGTCTTGGGGCTGCTCTGGCTCCTCGGCTCGCGATGGGAAGGTGGAAGGCGGCTCCAAAAAATCCTTCAAGCTGGAGAAATACCCCCAGAGGGGGTGGCAGCCGACGGGCTTCAGCACCTCGTTGCGGTAGGCGTGGAAGCAGCCGGTGAAGACGGCGGGGGCCGGGCACCCGTCCTCGGCCCGGGGGCAGTGCTGGCTGTCTCTCCCACCGGGGGACGCGCTGGTGATGGGTCCCACCTCGTTCCCCACGCTGGGAGCTGTATCCTGAGCTCCCGAGGGTTCCGGGCTCCTCTGCTCATTGAGGTGGGGGCCAGTGGCCGGCCAGGGGGGCTTGGGGCCAGTGTCGCTCGCCGGCTGCCGGCCCTCGGGGTGGTGGCGTTTGTGGCAGGGCAAGGACTCTGCCTTGCTCACCTGGGCCAGCAGCTTCTTCTTGGCCAGCGGTGACATGATGGGGTGGTTGCCTTTGGAGTAGAAGCTGGAGAAAAGGCGCTTGTAGGTTTCGGGGTGGGTCCTGCAGGGGCCGGGACACCCCTCCGAGGGGCTCGGGGTGGGGACCACCGGGCTGGAGCACCCCTCAGCTGCCCGGCCCCACTCTGGGGCATCCCTCGTGTCCTCCGTGCCGGCTGCCACCTCTGGCTTCACCTTGTCTGGAGGCATCTGCAAGCAAAGGAGATTTAGGGTGTGGATGCCGGGCTCTGCCGTGTCCCCAGGTGGGGGTCCCCGCTCCCCCCAGCCCCCTCCCCATCTTCGGCTGCCCTCGAGCCCTCCGCTCTCCTCTTTTCCCAGCCAGTCCCTCCCTGCTCTTCCCAGGGCACCCAGATGGGTCCCCCTGGCGAGGGACAGAGCCGGGGGCTGGTACGGAACCGCAGGCGCATCGGGGGGCTCTGGGGGGGCCGCGCACCTGCTCCCGGCCCTTCTCCTTCTTGGCCCTCTTGCTCTTCTCGCCCGTCTCGGTGCCCTTGGAGACCTTGTACTGCTTGCGGGGCTTGCTGGGGGGCAGAGGCTTGTCATCCTCCCCCTTGAGATGCCGCACGTACGGGAGGACCAGCCTGCGGGGGGGGGGAGCGTGGGGGTCGGCAGTGAGAACCGGCACCGGGAAGGGGAAACTGAGGCACGGAGCGGGACCCCCATCCCACCCCCCTCTTACCTCTCGTAGTGCCGCCGGGTGCAAGTGGCCGCGCTGGTGCTGCCGGGGCTGCCCCCCAGCTCGTCGTAAACGTTCTTCCAGAGCCGTCGCCCCGTCACCTGCGGTGGGAGGGATGGGTTAGCGTGTCGTGTGTCCCCCCCCACCCCGGGCACCCAGGGGACATCCCGGTGCTCAGGGGACGTCGCTTACCAGCTCGTAGGCTCCCAGCTTCTCCACGGCTTTGTAGATCTTCCAGAGGTTAACTGGGAAGGAAGAGATGCCGAGGGTGAGGGGGACGCGGGGGTCCGCCGGCAGCCCCCCCCCCCTCCCCCGGCCCCGGCGGGGACATACTCTGCTTGAAGCCGAGGTGGGGGATCCTCTCGATGGGCGTGTGTCGGTCCTTCATGAACTTGTAGAGGCTGACGAGGAAGGCTTCCTCCTCCTCCTTCTCACCTCCCGTTGTTGTTTCTTCCACCGGTTTCTCCCGCTCGGAGCCATCCTCCGGGATCGGAGCCTCCTGCGGGACCCGGGGCGGGGGGAGAGATGGAGAGTTTGGGGAAACTGAGGCAGAGCAGACGCGCACAAACCCCCCAGCTTTCACCGGCGCTGGGGATGCTTTGCAACCCAAAGGCATTTAACGAGCTCTGGTTCGTTAGCCGGCAGCCTGGGCCGCCGGCCAAGTTGGTCAAAGCGCTGGAAGCGTGCGAGAACACGAGGAACGGCTTCCAGGAAAACAGACGGGCAGAAATTCATCCTCCGCTCCCTACCCCCCCCCCCCCCCGCCGCCGCCACCGCCGCCTTTCTCAGCTAAAAATGTTTCTCGTTTGTTTGTTCTACATTTTCCGGAGTTATAAAACTTGTTGCTATTTTTGGGCAAAGCAGCTGCTCGGCTCCCAAGTACTTTTTTTTTTTTTTTATCTATTTTTTTTTTTTTAATTCTCCTTCTTCTTTCTATTCTTTCAACCGCTTCTGACAGACGCGGTATTTTAACGGCTGAACTATTTTGAGGCTTTTTTTTTTTTTTTTCTCCTTTTTTTTTTTTTGGCTTTTTGAAATAAAAAGGAGGGAGGGAGGAGCTGGCGGGGGGGGGGGGGGGGGGGGGGGGGCAGCGCAGTAAAACCTACCCCCCGGCTCCATGAGGCTAAAAAATTAATTAGAAAAAATTAGAAGCCACAAAAGGGGAGGGGGGGGCTCATTTCTCTCCCCTAAAATGTCCTGGTTTGGGTTTGGTTGTCGTGTGTCCCCCCCCCCCCCGGTGGGAAAGTCACCCTCCTCTTCCTCATTCTCGCTTTCACAGGAGGCAAAAAGCAACGTTCATCCTCCGATCACCTCGTCCCCTGGGGGGGATGTTTCAATCTCCCCCCCCCCTCCTCCCCCCCCAAAAAAAAAAAAAAAATTAAAAAAAATTAATTAATCCCACCGGGGCGCGGCACTCACCGCCGGTTTGGTGTCAGTGGGCTCTTGGGGGTCTCGTGGCTGCTCTTGGTTGTCCTCCATGGAGGGAGAGTTGGTGATTTGAGGAGGGGTCCTGCGAGGGGGAAAAAAATAAGGGGGGGGGGGGGTGTGAAACACCCTAAATTTTTAGGTATCTCCCCCCCTAAAATTAAGGGTAAATCGGGATGATCTGGGCCACGGGGTCGCCCGCCAGGCACCGAAATCGGCCATCCGGCCGATTTCGGTGCCTGGCGGGCGACCCCGTGGCCTAAAGTCACCCGTGGGTGCCCCCCCCCCCAAAAAAAAAATAAAAAAATTAGGGGTCGGTACCCCTTCCCCCCCCCATTTTGGGGGCACCCCTGCAAAACCAGCGAAAAACAGCGGGGTGCCAACCTGGGGAAACTGAGGAACAAGCCGGACGGGACCCCTCCCCCTCCCTTCCGTGTGTCCCCCCCCCCTCCCACGCGTGTGTGTATCCCCCCCCCGGGTCCCCACGCCGCTCCCCGTCCCGCTCACCCGCCGCCACCGCGCCATGTGACCGCCGGGCGGGCCCGTGGGGCGGCACGGCCACGCCCCCGTGTCCCTTATTGGTTCTTCCCGCCACGCCCCCTCCTCTGATTGGCCAGCCCAGCTGCCGTCCCGCCTTTTAAGGAAAAGGATGCTGGGAGCCGTAGTCCGGCCGCGGGGCGTGTGCCCACGCGTGTCATGCGTGTGCAGGCGTGTTCGTGGGGGCGGCACATGTATGTTCGTCTCGCAGGCACGGAGCTCCACGCGTGGGTTCGTGTATTTGGGAGGGAGGGGGGCGCAGAGGGACACGCGTGCGGGTAAATGCGTGGGGCAGGGTGGCCACGCGTGTTCATACGAGCTGATGACACGTGTGTGCATGTGAGCGTGCCGCATGGGGAGGGGCGGGGGGGTACACGCGTGGGTACGTGCTTTTGCAGCCGGGTGTGCGCACGGCGGGCACACGCGCGTGTGTGTGTAGGTCCACGCGTGTGCAGCGGGGACATGGGAAATACACACGTGTCCGTGCGTGTGCACACCCCCGCGTGTCCCGGCCGTGATTTCACGCCTCGGGGTCGGTTCCCGGCACCGGGAGCGCGGTGACGCCGTTTCCTCACTTTCTGGTATCGCTGCAGGAAACCGGCGGGAGGGAGGGGGGGCGATGAACGGACGACACGGGGCGGGGGGGGGGGGGCTACGGGGGCTTTTGGGGTGAAAAGCGGCAGATTTGGGGTAAACAATCCCACGTGGCGCGACCATCAAGCCACCCTAGCGTGGGTGCCTTTAACGCGATAGGAATTAATGGGGGGGGGGGGGGGGGGGGGCAGCATCACCCCGGCTGAGTCCGGCCAAACTCATCTCACGCAGGGCGCTTCGCCCTGCCTGCCCCCCCCCCCCCCGCCCCCCCCGGCTGTTAATTTGGGGCTGATTAAGCTGAATTTGGGGTGTTTAAGGCCAAAAAGGGGCGGGGAGGGGGGGGGCGGGGGGGTGAGTAATGGGTTGAAGTCATCCCTTCCCGCCGCCGGCGGCGAAAATATCCCCCTGACATCACCCGCCGGCGGGTCCCGGGCCGGGATCAGGCTGGGAAATGGGGGGGGGGGGAGGCGGGGGGGCCGCCCATGCGTGACAGTGACACCGTGGGGGGGTGGGTGGGCTGCGCCCCCCCCCCGGTTTTGCGATCCCCGCTGGGCGTGCGCTGAGTTGGGCCGGTCTCAGCCAGGCGGCGGTGGGATGGGGGTGCGGAGGGGTGACACGTGGCTTGGGGGGGGGCTGGGACCCCCCACCCCTCCCGGGACCCCCCTGGGACCCCCCCTCGGGACTCACCGGCTCAGCAGACGGAGCCCGGGCGGCTCATCGGCGCGGCCGGCGGCGGAGCTCTGGGGGCTGCGGGTGTTACGGGGCTGGGGGGGGGTGGGGGTGGGCGGGCGGGGGGATGAGTCATCCCCCACTCAGGGAAGTGGCGTGTGCGTGAGTGTGAGTGTGTCTTTGCGTGTGCGATTGACTCTTTCGTTACCGGAACGGCCGGGCTTTTTGGGGTGCTCACCCAGGGGCAGCCCAGCACCGCGCTGAATGACTGTGCCGGACTTTCCACCCCCAGCTCCCCCCCCCTCCCCCCCAGCCCCCCCCCCCTCCCCCCCGGAGCTGGCGATGCGGCCGCGGTGCCACACGGTCCCCCGGGGCTTGGGGACACGGTGGGGTCCTGGTGGCCGCATGCTCGTGGGGTCGTGGTCCTGGTGTCGTACCGCCCCCCCCCCCCCCCCCCCCGGGGTGGCTTTGCTGGGCGGTGTTCTGCGAATGGGGACCGAGCCCCCAGTGTGTCCCCCGTCCCCCCCCCCCCAGTTCGGGGACCGAGCCTCCCGTGTCCCCCACCCTGGGTCGAGGACTGAGCCCCCAGTGTCCCCCCCCAGGGTTGGGGACCGTGTCCCCAGTGCCCCCCTAGGGTCGGGGACCAGTCCCCCGGTGTCCTGGGGATCGAGCCCCGCGTCCCCCCCGGGTCGGACACCAAGCCCCCGGTGTCCCCCACCCTGGGTCGGGGACCGACCCTCCAGTGCCCCCCCAGGTTTGGGGACCGCGTCCCTAGTGTCCTCCCAGGGTCGGGGACAGAGCCCCCCATGTCCCCCATCGGGGCTGAGCATCGTCTTGTGAACAGGGACCGAGCCTCCAGTGCCCCCCCCCCCCCCAGGCTTGGGGATCGTGTCCCCCCCGGGGCTGGGGACCAGTCCCCCGGTGTCCCCCCCGGCGTCGGGGATTGAGCTTCCAGTGCTCCCCCCCCCCCCGGGGCTGAGGACCGAGCCCCCGGTGTCCCCCCCGGGCTGGGCATCATCCTGCGAGCGGGGACCGAGCCTGCAGCATCACTCGGGTGCTGGGTACCACTTTCCAGGGATGCTGTCCCTTGTCCCCAGCACAGCCATCCCCATCCCATGGCACCGAAGCCACCCGTAAGTGGGGGACGGATCGGGGGCACCCATGGGTGCTCAACCCTATAGCAACCCCCCAAGTATCACCCCTCACCCCCCACCCCCCGACCAACTTGTGAAAGAGCCCCCCAAAAAAAGAAAATTTCCCCAGTGACTCATTTTGGGCCAACAGCCAAAGAAAGCAGAAGTGGGGGGGGAGGAGCATCTGTCTCCTGTGTCCCCCCCCCCCCCGCGGGGGGCTAGAAAAGGGGGTGAAGGAATCCAAGGGTGACATTAACCCTTTCGTTCCGGGAAGGTGCCCGCCTTCTACTGAATAATACCATGATTTAATGAAAAAGGATAAAAAAACCCCAACAACAACAAAACTGCGCTTGGGTTTCTGTTCCTGGCTCCGGTTTGTGTTCGAGCAGAACGGGGGGGGTCTGGAGCTGGGGGGGGTCTGGAGCTGGGGGGGGGGGGGGGTGTCCCCTGCCTCAGTTTCCCCTCGCACGGGGCAGCTGTGCTCGCCCCGCTGGGAACATCTGGAATTTCAGGCTCCGGGGGGTGCTGAGCATCCCTGGGTGGGACCTGGCCCCGGCGGGGGCAGCTGCAATGGCAGCGGGGGGGGGGGGGGCGGGGGGCGCTGCTCAGGGGGGATTTTAGGTTTTAATCCCGACCCTGGAAAAAAGGGGGGAATTGCTGAGGTGGAAACGTGTCGCTGGTGTGACGGTGGCCACTGGTGCACTGAAAGGTGTCGGGGCTCGGCGGGTGGCAAAGCCCAGCGCTGGCATCAGCAGGTAAGGAAGGAAAAGAAGAAGGAGGAAAGGCAAGAGAAGTGGGAAAAGGAGGGGGAGAAGAGGGAAAAGGAGGGGGAGAAGAGGGAAAAGGAGGGGGAGAAGAGGGAAAAGGAGGGGGAGAAGAGGGAAAAGGAGGGGGAGAAGAGGGAAAAGGAGGGGGAGAAGAGGGAAAAGGAGGGGGAGAAGAGGGAAAAGGAGGGGGAGAAGAGGGAAAAGGAGGGGGAGAAGAGGGAAAAGGAGGGGGAGAAGAGGGAAAAGGAGGGGGAGAGCCAAGAAATTAAATCCCGACTGCTGGGGACGGCTGGATCCAGCGCCACGACGCATCCTTTGGGACACAGGCTGGGGTCCGGGGGTTGGGGGTGGCCAGCGCCCTGCGCCCCTGGGTTAGCGCTGTCAGGTGCTGGTATAGAAGCGCGGCTCGGTTCTGAAGCCTGACGCTGTGAATGATGCACATAGAGCCGTGAACCAGCTCCCTGGCTTTAATTACCCCGTGATTAACCGATGTAATCACGAAGAAAACAGCCGCCTCGGAGAGCGCACGTGAGCCGAGTCCCCCCAGCGCCGGGGGGATGCTGCGCCCTCACCGATGCAGGGGGGTTATGATTTGGGAAGTGAAATCCACCTGGATTTAGGGGAGCAGCCGGAGCTGGGTGCTTTTGGGTGGGGGGCCTTTGGGTGCCCCCCTCATCAAGAGGGGGCTGCCAAACGGGGAGCCAGCCGTGAGTACCAACATCTGACACCCCAACCCTCTGCCGAAGGGGTGGCAGAGCTGAGCCCCAGCCCCACCGCCGGGGGCTTTCCAGGGAGAGTGAATTAGCGAGGCACTAATGAGGCTTAATGACCTCACCTGGGTCACCCAGCACCCCTGGGACCTATTTAAGCTCAGCCCAGTGGTGGAGCCTGGTGGTGCTGAGCCTTGGGGATGGGGATGGGGATGGGGATGGGGATGGGGATGGGGATGGGGATGGGGATGGGGATGGATACAACACCATATATCTGGGTGCCCAGGGACCCCTATAGCCCCACACCCGCAGGTTCCCCGGGGGTGCAAGGAGTGCAGGCAGCACCTTTGGGTGAGCCTGACTATCCTGAAAATACCCAAGGATGGGATGCGGCATGTACGGAGCAAAGCACCTCCTTTTCGGCACCCTCTGCCTCACGGCACATCCTGCGCGGTCCGGGGCAGCGCTCAGCCCCTTCCTGCCTGCGGGGGAGGAAGGGCGCGGGCTGTGAAGGTGCGTGTGGAGGAGGTCAAGCCCCACCACCCCGTTTTCTCTGCATGGAGGCAGCCCCATGGCTTTTCTCCGGCGCCTTTTTGGGTTTTCGGAGAAGAAGAAGCTGCCGAGGCAGTACAAGCACGTCAGGCGGGACGTCGATCCTGCCGAGGCCTGGCTGGTGCTGGGTGAGCTGGGCGACGGCGCCTTCGGCAAGGTCTTCAAGGTAGGACAGCACCCCGACATGCCACCGGCGCCCTGAGGGTTTTGCAAATGCATTTTTTTTTGGTTTTGTTTTGGTGCTGCCTCACTGCCGGCGTACAAGATGCTAAAAAGCCTCAAAATGCCCCAAATCTGTGGCAGAGGATGGCGGCGGGGTCACTGCCTGGTGCTGGCACAGCCCGTTCCCGGCATTCGGCACGGTGAGAGCCACCAGCTCGCGGTGCTGGCCTGTTTGCCGGGGGGTGTTTGCCCCCTTGGTTGGGGCGAGGGGGTGAAGACGGGGATGTTTTGCTCTGAAACCACAACCCCGAGCCTGAGGGTGGCAGGAAACCCAAACGTGCCGCTCGGCAGACCCGTGGCAGCAGCTGCCTTCCGGGGCCGGTGGGACATGGCGGTGATGGTCCCGGTCCTGGCGGGGCTCTCCCTGGCCAAAACCCATCCTCTCTCCGGCTTTTTCAGGACAGCCAAATGCCTTGGCGTCGCTTGCAGGGTGGTGGGACCTTCCTTGAGGGTTTGAGCCCCCTGTGCCAATGCTCACTGTGGGTGGGCCCACGGGGTTTCTATTGTGTCCGTGGGAGGATGTCGCTTGCCGGAAGGTTTTGGGATGCAGAGGGATGCTCCAGGAGCCATATCAGCCCCACGCATGGGATGGCTGCGCATCCCTCCCCTTCCCGGCTCTGGTGATGGTGGGGTCCCCGTGCCTGTCCCTGGCATCTGGCTCAGTGGTGCCGGACACCTGGGGAGGGACGCGATGGGTCCAAGCTTCTGCCTCACTGAAAACTGAGGGGCTGCCCCTTTTGTGCCCCACAAACGTCTTCCCCCCCAGGCACAGAACAAGGTGACGGGGGCCTTGGCGGCCGCCAAAGTGATCAACACCCCGAGCGAGGAGGAGCTGGAGGACTATGTGGTGGAGATCGAGATCTTGGCTTGCTGCGACCACCCCAACATCACCAAGCTGCTGGACGCACTCTACTGGAACGGGCAGCTCTGGGTGAGCTGTGGAGGGGGCTGGTCCCCCACCCTGGGCATGAACTGGGGTCCCACCAGGCTGGGGGACTCGGCCTGGAGGGGACACATTTGCAGACCAGGGTGGGAAACCTCTCCCTGCAGATCCTGGTGGAGTTTTGTCCTGGAGGGGCCATGGATGCTGCGATTTTAGGTAAAGAAACATTTTTTTCCGTCTGGCGCACAGCTGTCGGAGGGTTTGGTGTGGGATTGCCGAATTCCATGGCGTGGGAGGGAGTCCTGGGCTTGTGCAGCATCTCCAGGAGGGAGGATGGGTTGGGGCGCATTTTCATCCGGGTACCCCCCAGGTTCGGGGTGTGGGTGCTGGGCAGGAGGCATCGTTATCGGCGGGGTTCGTTTGTGCTGATGGCAGAGCTGGAGAAAGGGCTGACGGAGGAGCAGATCCGCGCGGCTTGCAAGCAGCTGCTGCTGGCGCTGCAGTACCTGCACGGCTGCAGGATCATCCACAGGGACGTGAAGGCCGGCAACGTCCTGCTCACGCTGGACGGGGACGTCAAACTGGGTGAGCCCTGGCAGGATTTGGGCCCCGTGGGGTGGGGGGAGGCCGGGAGTGGACGCGTTGCCCCAAGGATCTTCTCTAACAGCTTCTTTCTGCAGCTGATTTTGGTGTCTCGGCCAAAAACTCCAGCACCATCCAGCGCCGGGTGTCCTTCATCGGCACCCCGTACTGGTAGGTGTGGGGCAGAAATCCCCAGGGATGCTGGGATTTGGGAGCGCAGGCAGGTGGGATGGGGGAGCCCAGATGTCCCGTTCCTCTTTGTGGATGTTCACAACTGGCTCCTTGACACCAGGAGCATCTTGAGGAACCGGATCGTTCCTCCTCCAACCAACGCCAGCTCCGGGGGGGCTCCTCAGCCGTGTATGGAGGGGACACGTGGGTGCTGGTGGGTGCAAGCCCGCCTGGGCTGGCGCTGGAAGAGCCAGGGTCAAATCTCACCTCTTCTGCCCGTAGAGTTGTCTATGGAGGGGGTGGCACCTGGGTTTAGTTTTGGGGGCAGATACCAGCCCCTGGTCCAGAGCAGGCTGGACCTCTTCCCCTCTCTGCCACGCACAGGATGGCCCCAGAGGTGGTGCAGTGTGAGACGTCCAAGGAGAGCCCCTACGGCTACAAGGCTGACATCTGGTCACTGGGCATCACCCTGATTGAGATGGCCGAGATGGAGCCCCCCTACCACGAGCTGAACCCCCTGCGGGTGCTGCTGAAGATCGCCAAGTCCCAGCCACCCACTTTGCGTCACCCCAAGAGGTGGTAAGTCCCTGCGGAGGCATCACCCCAACATCTGTGACAGTGGGAGAAGTTGGTCCATTGGGCAACTGTGGGGAGAAGCTGTGTCCGGGCAGCTGGGCCGGGCTCTTGAACCATCAGTGATGCCCAGCTCCAGAAGTGGCCCCACAGATTTCCCATCCTTCTACCTTTGCCCCCTGAAGGTGACACACCGGGGTGGGGACCTTCTGCCAAGGTGCCCGAGTGTTCCTAACATCACCTCCAGGTCTGTGGGGTCCACGGCGGGGGGTGACGGGGAGCTTCTGTCCCTGTGCTCACAGGGACCGTTCCACAGGTCTGAAGATTTCAAGGACTTCTTGAGGAAATCCTTGGAGAAGAGCCCCGAGGCGCGGTGGTCGGCCAGCCAGCTCCTGCAGGTGGGTAGTGCCCATTGCCACCTGCCCAGGGTGCTGGGACCCCTCCCTGGTGCTGGCCCCACTCACCTCCCTTGCTCCCACCCAGCACCCTTTTGTGGTGGGCATCTCCGACAAGCGACCGCTGCGGGAGCTGGTGGCCGAAGCCCGGGCTGATTTGCTGGAGGAAGAGGATGAGGAGGAAGGTCTGGTCCCCTCGGTGCGTGAGTAGTGGCTGGCTGGGGTGCAAGATCCCTCCAGCCCTTTCCAGGAGCTCGCTGAGCCTCACCTCTTCCCCCACTCTCCACCCCACAGCCTGGGCAGGAGCATGGAGGATCCTCCTGCTCCCCAACCACGGGGGATCCCCTGGAGCATCAGGCCCTGGCCGCTGTGGGGAGTGTTGGTGAGGAGCCGGGGGTCCCATCCGATGTCCAGGTGGCAGCAGAGCCCAGGACCAAGACAGCGCCTGACTTCTTGAAGCAGATGAGGAGGAGGTCTGAATGTGTGGGCTCCATGAAGCTCCCTGCGAAGAGGCCGTCAGAATTTCTGAAGCTGATACGGCGCAGGTCATTTTTTGGAGGGATGAAGTCCCAAGAAGCAGCTGAGGAGCAGCACGGGGTGAAGCTGGGTGGGTTGGAGGTTATGGCGCTGGATGCTCCTCAAGGAGCCTCAGCAGAGCTGGGAGGAGAAGTTCACGGATGCCAAGAGGAGACCAGCCCTTTGGAGACCCCCTGTGACATGGCCAAGCCCCCCTCGGGGCCACTTGGAGACCTTGCTGAGCTGCAAGAGCTGAAGGCGGAGCAGGTTGGACCCCAGGCAGAGCCCCAGGAGGACAGCCAGCCTGCCAGCTCATCGCTGGTGGCCAAGAGGCCCATGGCGGGGTGGCTGGTAGCCCAACCAAGCCCTGTTCCGACTCCCAAATGTGACACAAAAAAGGAGTTGAGCAGAGCCCTCACCTGTACCTCGGTGGCCCTGCTCGTGCCCAGGGACGGGGGCTGGCATGGGGGCTCGGTGGTGGGGCAGCTGGTGGAAGCCCTGGATCTGTGGACCATAGGGACCAAAAGCCAAAGCTTCAAGTTGCCAGCAGAGCATCAGCGCCGGGTTACTCGGTCGTTGCTAGACCTAAAGGTTGAGGTTGGCCCAGCTGGGGCCAAAGGTGGCCTTGGGAAGGGTGGTGGTGGAGCAAGGAGGACACCCCTGGGACCTGAGCGTGCCGGGGAGACCGAGCTGGTGGAGAAAAGGGTAGCACAGGGTGAAGAACTGCTGATGCCCAGGGTGCCAGAGGGGGTAGTGGTGGGGTCAGATGTTCTCCAGGGGTGGCAGGAGCCCCCAGCTGGTCTGGGAGAGAACGGGGAGAGAAACTCAGTGGTGTGTGAGCCCATCACTGACCCCCTGGACCTGGTTCAGCAGGAGGTGGGGAGGAATGAGGAGAAAGCCACAGACAGCATTGACACTGGGGTGCAAGCTCCTCCCAAGGAAGCCCTGGTGCCAGCAGAAGTGAAATTGGAAGAGAATGTTGGAAAAGGGTGTTTGATGGGGGACCACGAACTGGTGGGAGATGCAGCCAGCCCGGGGGAAGCGATGCTGGCAGGAGAGGAACCGGCGGCAGCCTCTGCAGCACGTGTAGGAGAGAGACCTGCAAGTGAAGAGGCCCAAAGTTCAGTGGAGCATTCATCCTCCGTGGAGATCCTGGGACCTGTTGAAGAAGAAACCGAAGAGAAAGCAGAAAACTGCCTCAGAGACAACCAGCCAGGAGCTGCTCATGGGAATGGCTGGAAAGGACAAGATGGAAGTGATGGAGAGCTTGGAGAAGATGGGGTGCAGGTTGCTCCAGCCCTTGAGGGCCCATCAAGGGATGGACCTGGAGAGGAGATGGGTGGCTCGGAGGGTCACGGAGCAGTGCCAGAGCGTCCGGAGGCCCTTGGTGGACACCCAAAGGCCACGAAGACCGTGAGCTTTGGTACTGCCCTTGTCCGCACTTCTTCCCAGGCACGAGCAGCGTGGGAAGCAGGGAACACACCGGGTCCATCCATCGCCTCAAAGCAAGGAGAGGAGCCATCCCCTGCGGAAAACCCTGCAGCTGTACAAGGCCCAAGTGCCCTCCCTGCCCTTGGGGCAGCCCAGCAGGTGAGAAGCTCACGGGAAACGTGGCCACGTGAAGCCGCCTCCACCTTGTGTGGGCTCCCATGTTGGGTTTACGTAGGTTTGGGCCACCTGAGCTCAAACCGACACTCCCGGTCACAGGAACCTGCCTCGCTCCGAAGGGTGGTCAAGAAACCCCACAGGTTTGTGGCGGATGGGGAGGAGGTGAGCGTGGCGCCCACCAGAGCTGCTAGCAAGGCTGGGGAGAGGGATGAGATGGTGCGCTCGGCTCGGTGAGTGATGCTGGCAGTGGAGGGGCCACCAGGCAACTTCCACCCATTTCTGGCCAAGGAGGACCAGGGGCAAAGGGAAGAGGGTGCGGGAGGGAGGATGAATCTGGGGTTCTGCAAAGCACAAGTGCTTGACCTCCAGGCTTGGAAAATGCATCTGCCTCCCTGGCTGGAGTCTGCTCCAGCAGGAGACCACGAGTGAACCCTTCTCTGCATCCTCAGGGCTGAGACAAAATGTTGCCCAGCCCCGTATCTGGTGTGTCCAGCAGCCAGCTTGGGGAGGGAGAGGGGAAGATCTCCTCCCACAAGCTCTCGCATCACCCAAGGAGAGTAGGAAAGGATGAAGGGGGAGATGGAGGGGTGGTGCCATCAGCTGTGCATGGCCACCACAGACCCGATGGAGGCCCCATCTTCTTGCTGGAGAAAGTCTTCTCCACGATGTTACACCAGGGATGAGCTCCTCCCTTCCTTGAGCCACCTACAAGTCAGCCATCCTGGGCGAGAGGCACTTCCAGGGCCACCTTTGGCCCCCTCTCACCGCGATTCTTCAAACCTTCAGGCGCCAGGAGCTCCGCGAACTGCGGGTGCTGCAGAAGGAAGAGCAGAGAGCTAAGAGCCAGCTGGAGCAGAAGTTCCACCAGCAGCGGGAGCAGATGTTTCGTCACATTGAGCAGGAGATGATGGTAACTGGACCATTGTCCATTGGTGCTACGATATGGGCAGAGAGGGACACCTGCAAGGGGTGCTGGGGTCCCACTGTGGGAGATGCCAGGGTCTGGGTGGGGGGGTTTGGTTGCTTCGGTGGCCAGTTCTGGTCCCTGCAGCCCCGTTAACCGTATCTGCACGGCAGAGCAAGAAGGAGTTTTATGACCGGGAGGTGGAGAGCTCGGAGCGGCGCTACTGGCAGCTGAAGGAGCGCCAGGAGCTCAAGTACACGGCGAGGCTGCGTGATGAGGCCAAGCGCCTCAAGGCCCTCCAGGAGAAGGACTGCGAGAGGAAGATGCAAGAGCTGAAGGGTGATGGCAGAGAGGTGAGGGTCTGACCAGAGCTGCCCCTCCCAGCCGTGCTGCCAGGAGCCTGGGGACCATCTCCCCTGGGTGCTGGGACCAAGCCCCTCCACTGCTCACCACAGGAGCAGCGGTTCCTGCAGCAGCAGCAGGAGGAACTCAACGCAGCCCTGCAGTGCGTCGTCCAGGAGCACAAGAAGAAGATGATGTCTATCGACTGGGAGTGCATCAGCAAGATCCATAGCCTCAGGAGAGGTAGGCTGGGCTGGGAGGAGGAGGATGAGGGTGGAGGGCTCTTAGGGAGGGGAGCAGGGGGTCTGGCTGGTGGGTTTTGGGGGTGGTGATGGTGCTGTGGTCTTGCCCGGCAGCCCGCGAGTCAGTGGTGTGGAGCATGGAGCAAGGGCACCTGCAAGAGAAGTACCAGCTCTTCAGGCAGCAGGTGAAGGAGCAGCACGCGCTGCAGAGGCAGCAGCTCTGCAGGCGCCACGAGAAGGTGAGGTGGGAACTGCCGGCGATGCTCCCCCCAGCCCGGTGGGCTCCTGACTCCTCTCCTAGCTCACCCTCCTGCCCCTCTCCCAGGAGATGGAGAGGATGAACCGCTTCCACCAGCTCTTGCTGGAGGATCTGAGGAGCCAGCAGGCACAGGAGCGGGCTCAGCTGTTGAGAAGCCAGCGCTGTGATGCTAAAATCCGCCTGGCCCTCTTCAAGGACAACCTGAAATTCCAGGAGGCTAACGGGGCCAAGCAGCGAGAGAGGGCCAAGGAGGTAGGAGGACCTGTCCGGGGCCAACGAGGTTCCCCAGCCCGAAGTAGGGGGAAAGTACCCAAAAAATCCACAGGTGATGGCTTTTAGGGAAAGGGAGGGTGACGTGGGCTGTCCCCCACCGCAGTTCATGCAGCAGGAGGAGAGGCGGCAGCGAGCAGAGGTGCAGCAGCAGCAGGAGCAGCAGGCGCAGCAGCTGCAGGAGCTCCAACAGCAGCAGGCTGAGAGCCTGGCAGAGCTGGAGCAGATGCAGGTACTGGGGACCGCTGCAAAACTGTCTGCCCCGGGGGCTTCCCACGGGGCTGCTACCCCTCCTCAAGCACTTTCCTTCCCGTTTCCACCTCCCCTCTCCCAGAGCGAGAAGATGCAGCTCTTGGTGGAGCAGGAGAGGCGGCAGCTGGGGCAGCTGGAGCAGGAGCACGCCATGGAGCTCAGCGAGTGGAAGCGACGGCTGGCTGCCCGCAAGGAGGTGAGTGCTCCCGCAGCCCGAAGCGTCTCCTCGCCCTGGCCCATGGAGGGCTGCTGTCCCCACCAGCCCCCGTGACGTGGGGCACAGCACACGGCAGCGCTTTCTCTCCTCCAGATGCTGGAGGAGGAACTGGGGAACTTGCTGCCGGTGCAGCGGCGAGGAGGGCTGCACGGCGCCCACGGCAGCAACAGGATCACCCGCTTCTTCCATCTCCCCTCCTGACACTACGCCGCAGGCTACTGGGGAGAGGCAGGCAGCTGCCTGGGGATGGTCCCAGGGCTTTTCTGGGAGATGGGGCTGTAGGATCTCAAAGGCAAGGCCAGGGGCAGCTGCCCTGGGGGTGCTGAGCCCCGGGGCTGGGCAGGACATGGTATGGATCCCATGGGTGGCAGGCGTGGGCGTGTTCAAGTCCATCATCGCCATGCTGGAGGGGCTGGGGTAAAGCAGGTGCTGCCACCCCAAATCACCCCAGAAGCCCCTCGGGGAAGGAGCCCCTTAGGGAAGTCTGCCCCACTGGTCCCCAAGCTGTGGATACGGGGGGCTGCTGGCGCTTCCCAGGCGGCTCTCCCCTCAGCTGAATTGCGACTCAAGGAAATACATCCTTTCTTGAAGAAAGTCCCTGTTTGTGACTATTTTTTGACTTAAAAACTCTCATCTTACGCCCCCCCCCAGTGCATCCTGTGTCCCTAACTTGCCCCTCAGGCCAGGTCTCGGAGAGGGGGGGGGTCCCAGAGATGACCTCAGGGGTGGCTGGCAGCACAGTGCCAGCATCGGAGCCCAGTCTAGGTCCCACCACCCCACAGAGCTGTCCTCTACCTGCTGTGTCAGGGCCCTGAGGGCACGAATACACCCTAAATGGCCTTGAGCAGCCTCACCAGGGGTCTCGACCCCCACCCATGGCCCAGGAGCTCTATGGAAGCTCAGCTCAAGGGCTTCACTCCCTGCCTGAGCTGTGTTGGGAGCGCTGGGCTCCCTGCCTCATCGCCTCGGATCCAATCCTGACCTGCAGAATAACTTCCTGGCTTGATCTTGGACCTGCCCCAGCACCGTGAACTGGCCTGGTGCCCTCAACTCTTGGTTGAACCTGGCCGCCACCTCCAGGTTGGTCCTGCTCACGTAATTCAGGTCCTGGAGGAGCGTGTCCTGGCTGGTGATGCTCTGGCTGTGCGATTCCATGACTCCTGGCTCGCATTTCCTTAGGGAGCTGTCCTGCTCTTGCTGTTCTCTGTCACTTGTGTTATTTTAACCTCTCTCCTGTTTCAGAGACTCCTTCTTCCCATCTCAAAGCTCCATCTATAAAATCTGTTGTAATTTATTATCTCTAAGCTCAGTATAAAAAGTAAATAATTCCATGGGGCGAACCAGGACTACAGGAGAAACGGGAGACACAAATAACGGTCAGTCCACGTACTGGGAATTGCAGATGGACAGGGAGGGAGACGCGGAGGGAGCCTTTCGCTAGCAGGCATGGGTGGTTCAGCGTGAGATGGAGGAAATCTGCTCCCCAGACCCAGGAAAGAGCTGCTGGATTGAAGATGGCAGGAGCCAGGCAGGCTGAGCTGCAATTGTCCATCTGTGCCAGTCCTTTTAGGCGGGGTATCCTTGATTTACGTCTTACTGAGGTGCAGAGACCAGTGGGATTTCTCAGCAACGGTGCTGGGAGGAGAAAAATCTGCCACTGATGAGCTAGTCCAGAGCCAGCACTGGTCAGCTGGGATGCTGAGCTGTCCTAGGGGTCAGCCCTGGGCGTCTGCTCCATGCAGGGCTCAGTTGCCTTGTTTCACTAGGACGTCACACAGGTCCTCTGTGCCCTCTAGCTTCAGATTCTGGGAAGAGAAAAGTGAAGTTCAACAAAGTCAGACTGAAGGCCTGGCATAAAAATAAAAAAAACCCCACCATGATGAAGGTTTGGAACAATCCCAGTCCCTTCTGTCACCAGCAGCACATGCAAGGCCAAGGCTTCCCAGCAGTTGTTGCTTTGGGTCTGAAACGCTCACAACGCTTAGAACAACAGTGAGCAACGAAGCCCTCACCCCTCTGTCGCTGCACCCAAGGACAAGGAATGACAGAGGGCTGGAAACGTGACGAGTGCCTCACCACGGGCTAATTTATGTTCACTATAAGCATGAAACTGGGACTTATTACTCGATTTAGCAAGAAAACGGCCCCGCTCCCAGTGCTTTTCGCTGCGCGTTTCACCTGCTGTTCCCACCACCTCGCTGGTGTGCACACCGTGCTTACCTTCTCGTTTGCCAAATGCAAGAGGCAGGCGAAGGCTAAGGGGACAGACAGATTGTTTGCCATCGCAGAAGGCAGGCTACAAAAGAGAAGGGAGGAGGTTAGGATGGCCAGAGCCTACTGAAACCCGACAGATGGAGCGTGCCTGCAAGGACCAGGTTGCCAAAGATCAGCTCCTCCCCAGAGGTCTCGTTTTTTCTCTACCTTTCCCCCCCCACCCCGGGCTAGCAAAGAACTTGCCAAGCTGAATGCAACCTGCAGCTCTCTCAGGCAAAGCCAGAGAGCAAGAGGTTTTCCCCCATCAGGGTTCAGTTAGCAGGGTGTAATAGACAAGGTGGGGTCAGCGTTTGCCCAAGCTCAGCTGAGGTCTGCCCCCCATCTTCAGTCCAACCTTTTTTAGGGCCTCCCTACCTGTGAAACAGTTGCTTTGTGATGCTGCTGAAGATCTTGTCTCCTGCTACCACTGATGTGTTCTCTTTCTCTGCATCTTCCGCCTATTTAGCGAAAAGACAGACACTGCTGAGACAGACTTTGCTCCCCAGTATTCAGCCTTGTGTTCAAAGAAAAACCACTGCAAGTTACATTCAGCCTGTCCTTACCGGCCGTCCCATGGGAGCAAGACAAGTACTACTAGAAAGAAATCGCTGCTAAACCTGCCCCAGACTGTCTCTGCAGGAGTTAAGCAGTTACCTGCAGGGCATGCTCCCACCCTCAGGTCTAGGGAGGTGTCTGGCTTCCCCTGCACTCACCTCTGCCATTGTTACTTTCTCATGTCTATCGGTCAAGAGGTCCCACATGTTTTTCTTCAGCCTCTTCATGTCCATTTTCTTGGCTGTCTTTGCATAGTGAATTTCTATCTTATTGATCTGAGGAAAAGAAGGTTAGTTGAGAGTAACTGAGCAGAAGCAGCAGCGCTATCCTCAAGTCCACAAACCCAAAGAAAACGTGGTTCTCCTTGGGAACAACGGTGAATACTGTCTTAGTACTAAATCTCTGACTTCTAATTCCCTCCTCTTATGCAAGGGTTCATCTGGGAATAGTGGTTCTCCTTGGGAACAACGTGAATACTGTCTTAGTACTAAATCTCTGACTTCCAATTCCCCTCCTTTCCACTTACGCAGGGTTCATCTGGGAATAAAGCGTCCAGTAGCAAATCCCGGAGATCCTGCACCAGGTAACTGCTGTTTTGGGATGTCTAACCACCGGGTTCTCGAGGCTTGCTCAGAGGAGCGTTCACGGCTGGTCCGAGTGAGCAGTTCACGCTGGTACCACACGAGTCCTTACCTTCAGGTCTCCATTCCACACTGAGATATCGCCATTGCCACCCCATTGAGCAAAGCTTCCTCACCCTCAGGTGGTGGTGGTACCCTGTCTGCATCCTTGTCTGGCCATGAATTAGAACAGGTCTATCATCGCTGTCTGCAGCCTGATAGAAAGATACAGCAGTGAGGCCACCCAGAGACATCCATGAGGAGCAGGAGCCAGAGATGTCCTGCACCGAGATAACAAGAGCACCTGCCACGCAGCAGGGTGGAGATACCTGCCCACCTTCCCCATGGAACATGTTTTTATTCAGCCTCTCCCCACAGTGCTTGGGCAGGGCTAAGGCTAAACCCAGGGGAGATCTAGAGCGCAGAGTATCAAAAGGCTGTTTGACACAGAAAGGTAACAGAAATGAGGGCTGTCCTGCCAGTGTGGGACCAGCTGAGACTTGTCACAAGTGCACTCGGGAGCAGCACTGGCCTGGCAGAAAGCTAAAGCTTTAGAGGAAATCGACTTCAACAGGAGCCTGAAACAGCTGGGAGGAAACATCACCATGTAGATGGCTGCAGCAGTGAGCGGTGGCATTTACTCCTACTTTAGGGCAGAGGTGTATGGAAAAGGCTGGGATGGAGTTTCTGTGGCAAACTAGCAAACACCAAAGGCAGAGAGTTTAGTTGGTGTCGTTAGAGTGAGGGGACAGGGGTGGGTGCAGACACTCCTGCAGCTTTGTTATAATCTGCAGCCTCAATTCTTTTTCACTAGTAATTCCAGATGCAGATTCTTCCTAAATGATTCCCATCACATACCCAACATAGCAACAGAAAGAGATCTTCTTGTTCCAGTTACCTGCAACCGAGGGCAGAAATTGGAGGTGTCGTTGGGGTTGTTGTAATCGTACTCGCCGATCTCATCTTCGTGATCCATCGGGCTGCTCAGCTCAGGCTTCCTCCAGAGCTACAGAGACAAGACCAAGGGTCAGGAAAGAAAAAACCCTAAATACTTCCCCAAGCGATGCCTGCACCTTGTTCCTTCATCACCTGCCCTTCACCCAGCCTGCTGGCCCTTCCTCCTCACTGCGTACCAGCCCTCTAGCAAGCCCCTTATAAAGCACAACAGCTAAGCACGGCCACTTTGGCGTACACAAGTAGGTGAGTTCAGCGAGAGACAACCCGGCCAGTCTCCAGCCCTGAGGAACACCCCAGGGCACTTCAAACATTTGGTGAAGACTGGTTTTGTGACAAAATCGTTGCCAACAGGCTTTTAGAGAAGACTCTTACCTTCACAGATGGTTTGAGGGACAGCTGGAGAATGTAGTCAGGGTCATAATTGAAGTCTGGGGGAAGCGTGGTGCTCTTTGTGTTCTGGTTTTCCAGAATGGACTTGGCTAGAACTACAGAAGCCTGGGGAAGGTAATAAATACCATTACCCACGAGCTATCCACTACTCGGTAGATCAACACACAAGTGCTTTGAACACAGGTATTCATCTGAAAGGCAGCAAGTTCTAAAATGCCTCCAAAGACAAGCTCCAAACTGGTCCAGTCAGTGCATGCAGGGGCTTCTGCACAGCAACCTGGGACACGCAGCTGGACCCACAAGGTCTCTTTGACTGACAGGGTATAAGCCAGGAAGAATCCTGCCTGACTCTGCACCCTAAGGTTGGTAAAACTCTCTACGTGTAACGCGACCTGGAGGCAGAAGACTCTGCACCAAGGAACGTACATGATGTTGGGTTTACAGAGCCAGTTTCACAGAAGCACGAGATGAGCCATTTGCAGGTAACAGGTCCAAGACATGCTGGCAAAAGCGAGAGCAGAAAGAGGCAGAAACTCAGCGTGTACCTTGGTCTTACGGAAATATCTCTTAAAGTCAATATCCTCATCAAAGTTGATTTCAAATGCTTTTTTTGCATTCTTTTTCTTGGCCTCTTTTGTAGAGGCAGCACCTGTGGCAGAAAGGAAGGAAACTGTCAGTGTTTTGTGACAGAGTAAGGACAACAAGCTCTCTCCTAACTTGAGCATCTGCTCCACACAGAAAGGTCACCTACAAGGACCTTTCACTTTATTACAGGAAAGCAATAGGTGTTCTCAGCTTCATGTTTTAAAGGGATCAGTATCTTTTTACTGAAGCAGAAAATGTCATTTAATCTCCAGGTTTTATGCAGAAGGTGGGAAACAACAGC
The DNA here is from genome assembly GCF_963210335.1 of Falco punctatus. Lineage (NCBI taxonomy): Eukaryota > Metazoa > Chordata > Aves > Falconiformes > Falconidae > Falco > Falco punctatus. Next base: position 1,193,704 of record NC_137600.1, on the reverse strand, counting down.
CCGAGCTGTGTTAGTGCTAGTGTTTTCCAGTGCTGCAAACTTCCACCCCCTGAAACTGCGAGCATCGTTAACAAACCCAAACAAGAGAATACGTTAGACACCAAAGGATCCGCACATGATACAGAGCCTTCCTGGTGCCCGAACTCAGTACTGCTTCCCATCTGGCTGGAAAAGAGCCACGCAGGCCTGTCCCTTTCCTTACTGTCCCTACTTTGACTCAGATGGCACCCATCTCCAAAGGTAAGCAAGACCTGGCAGTAGCCGCATCTGTAGCGTACGAGCCGCTGACTTTAAATACATACATGTGTGTCGAGGTTTGAAGCGCCAGTGCTCTGGGCCAGCCCACATGGACAGAGTTCGGGGACTGAAGTAGGAGTATTCCCTTGGTTCCATAGAGAGATGATGGCACATCACCTTGATGTCTCCCTCTCCGAAAGCAACCACATCAGTTCTAGAAAGAGCACACAGGCTGCTCAGTGAAATCATTCCTTTGGCACACACCAGGCCTGAGCGTGCATTTCATATCCAGATCATCTCTATCTAGACATCGCCTGCTCCTTCTGCTGGCATGCATGCAGGACTCCTGCTCTTTAATCAGTGAACGGTGAGTGTTGCAGCGTCTGGAGTCCGTGAGGCTGCTGCAAAAACAGAGGTGGGCTTGCCAAAGGGCTGGCTGGAAACCGGGGAGCAGAGTGAGCAGACAAGCAATCACTCTGGGGAAATGTGACCGCACAAAAAGGTCCTCTCGGAGGGCAGAGATATTACTGTCATGCATTCCTGGTTGTACCCAAAACTTGAGGAGAAAGCAAGCTACAGCCAGATGGGAAATGTGTATTCAGTACAGATTCCCCAGATTGCTGCCAGAAGTTGTCGCTTGCTATCAAAGCAAAGCTATAGATTTTCAGTGGCTACTTACCCCTTCCTCTGGCAGTCTGTTCCAAAGGAGTTGAGGTTTCCTGCGAATTCCCCAGTCTGGCCTGCTACTGTATTACTGGGGGAGTCAGAAATGAAGTCATCATCTGGCTGGGTGGGAACATTGTCTTCCACATCGCTGTCTACCTCTGCATTGATATCGAATGCTTGGTCACTCTTCTGAAATTTATCCAACAGGGCTGACACTGACTGTAGGAGAAGAAGGTGCTCAGGAAAAAAGCCACGGAGGATATCAGCAGTCCTGCAGCGCAACGTCCCACTGCCCTGTGTATCTTGGAGATGACTTTGGAGGTTAGCACAGAATACAGCTCAGGTATCCCACCCAGCACGGAGCTAACGAGCATACCTCTTGATGGGATTCAGCATCCCATTTTGTAAAGTGGAAACCAGCCAGTGAAGAGCAGATGAGGCGTTTTTCAATGCACTGTGCTAGCATGGCTAGAGACAGAGAGAGCAAAGGGGGAGAGATTAGATGCAGGATGAAGCAACCAACAGCTCAAACAAGTGATGGGCATTCAACTGTTCTTAAAGCCACATATGTAGGCAGCATGTAGGGCAGCACAGGGCTCACTGCAAAAGTAGCTGGGCTCATTTCTCAGCAGAGATGAAGAGTTCAGTTGCTGCCCTGACTCAAAGGTGAGCATAACACTGGGAATTTTATCACAGCAGTGGGGTTCAGTAGTATGTCCGGGCTCAAAACATTTTAAGAAGGTCAGACTTAACATGGAGCACACTAATCTCAACTGCTGTGCAACTCAGACCACATATACGTGCTGTGTGACAGATCTGCCAGAGGTTAAGCTACGCGTAGTGATCCAAAACTTATAAAAGTTCCTGTTTTTCCAGCAACCAGTCTCAGTTTGATCAGGATGAGAGCAATGGTGCTACAGGGTAGCCAAGCAGTGAACAAAAACAGAGGTCAGGCTGGCTGACACCAAAATGAAATACGCCTGGGAGGTGAAAAGGATTGAAAGGTCTGGATGGGCCCCTTGGCTTAGCAGTTACCCGCACTCACACTTTAAATCCGTCACTTTCACAGGATCAGGGTTTGGCAGCGTGATGGTCTCTGAAGAAGGGAGAGGTACAATCTTTGAGTCAAAGAGGAGCTCGCTGTGGCAGCCTTGGGTATGCAGCTCCGTAAGGAAAATGCCAGCTGTGCTGCATTCGTCAAAAGATATGGCTGTTCTCCGGAACAAGGGGTCAACCTACAGGTACGGAATGAAGAGAGAATCAAGAAACAGAGTAGACGGAGGGGGTGAAGCAGGTCTCTGTGGGAGACTTTAAAGTACAGATCCAAAGGAAGAATGACCCACACATCTTTTTCAGCGAGGAGAGAGCTCTCACAGCTGCCTCACACAGGAGGAATATACATGACTAGGAACAACCTTGCTATAACAGGAGAGTTCAGACATGCGTGTGAATGTTAGAGCCCAAGAGAGGAGTGAGAAAGATGCAACTGCTACAGCAGCCCCACCTCACATCTGGAATTAGCCTCTGGCACATTGATGTTATTCAAGTTCTCTTCGATGGTTTTGCATGAGTGCTTTTTCTTTGTCTGAACTCTCCGGACAGTCCCAGGAACTGGACTGCCTTCTAAAAGGAAAAGAAGAAAAAGTTACACTTAGAAAACTTGTTGAAATACCCTACAGAGGGACAGCACAACTTCTGCTTGTTTGTACGACAAATATAAAAAAAACAGTGGGCACGAAGTTACCCCATTAGGTATCTAATTAGCTTGAACCACCAAAGTTTAATTGGTCGGATGCTGCATTTCTTCTTACTGACTATTTTATCTTAACAGCGTATTTGTTTCAAAGCAAGGGACAGCAAAAAGTGAGGCACTTCATTTTAATGTTTCAGATTAGGCCACCTTTGGTTTGCATTGGGCCAAATTGTTGAATACAGGATTAAGCAACGGATTCAGGTTCTCACCTCCAACCCTCCCTGCACAAGCACCCAGGCAAACCAATCTGGGATTTCCCAGCCCTTGGAAAATTAAGTTAGCGGTACTCTCCTAGATGCACAAAGCGCTTCGAAGTTCACGAGCACTATGTAAGCACGCAGATTACTTCTCTTACACACAGGTGGAGCAGTAACAGCTTAACAGAAAATGAGTGAATGGCACACCTCTTTTCGGCGAGCTATCCACATTTTTTGTAGATGCCGATTCCTTGCCCAAGCCTCCGAGAACTTTGTATGTATCTGCGTGGATCACATCCACGCGCACGGCGTAGATCTTTGCACTGGCATCAATCGTGCCAGCTGCCACCTGACGGGAGGAACAAAGGATGCAATGGTTAGTTAGAAAGGAAAAAAGTCTCATCTAGAAGATGCAAACACAGAAGACAAGCTGCAGACCTGAATTTCTGAATGCTCTGTATTACAAGCAAAATTGTGACCAACTGGGAAAGGATTGATTCTGAAACCTACTGGAGACCTAGGTGCACAGCAGGGGGTCGAGATATGTCTTCCCAGGCAGACTTGCTTTATCAGGCCTTTTGGAAGGGATCACACAGAAGAATCCTTTAAAAGTTTCCAAGACTAAGCAACGGGGAGAAGCAGAAAGGTACAGATTTGCATTTCCCAAGAGACCGTTCTCCTCCAGCTTTCCTTCATGCCTTCTTTTGGGTCATCCTCTTGGTATCATTCTGTTTTCCAAAATGATGAAGTCAAAAGACATGAAGCGCAGGAGATGCCAAGCACCCTTTTCGATCGCAGATGCCCCTAGGAAGGCGAAGGACCACCTACTGAAACCTGCGCACTGTTTCCCATCCCTTTCTCAGTTTCATCAACCATAAGGCAGCTAGTTCAGGGGTTCCTTGAGGCCACGTTCAAAAGCTCTGCCTTTTTTTGTTCATCCAAGAATTGAGTTCTCCCTCCTAGCATCAGCCAACTATAACAGCGAGTCAGTCTTTGTCCTGGCAAGTTCTTTTTCGATCCATCCTGGGTCAAAATTCAACTGGGAGTTAGACACACTAACTTCCTTTCTTTTCCAGCCTTGTTTCGTTACTGGTTCTAACACCCAGTATTTACCAGAGAAGCCTCACAAGTCCTACTTTCAAACAAGCTCCCCTTTTAAAGGACCATAACTGAAAGAATTCAGCCTTTAATTTCTGTGGTACAAAACGGTTCAACACTGTCAGCTTCTGCGAAAAGTGTCTGTGCTGCTTTTACCAGGTATTTTTAGTGGAAGTAACCAGCTCAGTTACCTTTGTTGAATCAGGATGGGGCAACAGATTCAGGTTCTCACCTCCAACCCTCCCTGCACAAGCACCCAGGCAAACTAATCTGGGATTTCCCAGCCCTTGAAAAATGAAATTGAGGTTTGTTACCGACTAAACCTTAGGTTAAATGCCAGTCAGAAATAAAGTACCCCTGTGACCAGGCAGCAGTTCCTCTCACCTTGAAGTTGGTCATTTCAGAGTCCTTCGCTTTCAGGATCTCCTTCATATAGTCTATCAGGTGTAAGACGAAGGCATTCTTCAAGGTGATTTTCTGCAACAAAGCACAGCTTAGGACTGATTCCCTGGCAAATGACACCTGTCAAAACTGTCTGCACCCTCATCCCACTGGGGTATTTAGAGCAGGATTGAGGGGATATTATGGTCTGTGCCACATTCTGCTTTGTTACTGCTGGGAAGGCAGCAACAGGAGCCCAGATCTGGCCACGGCTCGGAGCAGGGATGCGGCTCAGAGGGCTTGGAAGAAGAATAACCTCGTAGCCAAGGCTCAGGGAGTTTAAAATCCCTCCCGGCCTTGGCAGCACCGCCAGCCGGGGCGGTGTGAGGGGGGCCGGGATGAGGAGCCCCCTCAGGCGCCCCACTCACGTTCTCATTGGAGAGCTTGATGCAGGTGCTGTAGTGCTCCGAGATCTGCGTGTTGCTCCACTGTGCCGGCTGCCATGCCTCCGCCTGCCTGAGGGAGACACGGTACTTTGGGGACCCTCCTCCTCTGCCTGCCGCAGCCCCTCACAGCGGGCCCGGCCGTACCTGGGCGCGGGTGAGGAGGCGAGGCTGAGCTGCGAGTCGGCGTTGCCCAGCCGGAGGTCGGTAGCCTTGGAGCGCCGGCGTTGCCGTCTCTCCTGTTCATCGTCGTTACAGGGACACTCGGCCAGCACGGGAGTGCCGGTGCTGCCCAGGGCCCGCGGCCCGGGGGAGGCGGCCGGAGCCCGAGGGAGCGCGGGGAAGCTCATCTTCACGGCGCGGCCCGGGCCTGGCCTGGCTGTCTCTGGCCCGTCGCCCCCTCCGCCCCGCCCACTTCTCCCCTACGAGCCAATCGCCGCTCGGCCCGCCCTGACGGCGGCCAATCGGCTGCGCGGCTCTTCGCCCTGCCCCGTTGGGTTTGAATTTACGGCGGGCGCCGGCAGCACGCACGCGCCGGGTGTAACGGCCACGGCGGGGCGGGGCCGCTCGGGCTGTTTGCCTCTTCCCTGAGGGAAGCGGCCGCCCGCCCGCCCGGCTGCGCTGAGGGGGCGCCTGTCCGTCGGGTGCTCCCTGAGGGCTGCGCTGTACTGCCCGGGCCTCTCTCGTCACCGGCGGTCAGCCACCCGCTTCGGAGACGGAGCAACCGCCAGAGCCTACCTGCTTAGGTACTGCCTGCCTCGCCCCCCGCCGCCCCCCCCCCCCCCAGCCCCTCTCTGCCTTTCCGTGGTCACCACCATCACTGGGCCCTCCCTGGAGGCCTCGTTTTGCTTCTCGTTGCCCCTCTCTGCGTGGAGGTGCCCCCAGAGGCTCAATCCACCAAGGACTGGGGCAGCTGCTGCTTCACCTGCCTTGGGTGGATGACGGCTGGAAACGCTGGCCTGGAAGGGCTGGAAAAACGTCTCATCTAGATGCCTAGAACCCTGCAGGCTCGCTAGAGCATTCCCAGCACCTTTTGGCGGTCCCTCAGCCTCTCAGTGTGCTGGTCGGTGTTCCCTAGAGCCCTCTGTGTTTGCTTCTGTGCACCCTCTGGCCCTGCAGGTGTTGGTTTTTTTTGTGTGCGTCCTATAAAATCTTTGTGTGCCCTGAAGCCCCCTCCAGCATTTTGTGGGTTTCTGGATGCACAGAGGGTTGGCAGGTGGTCTGCAGGCTTTGTGGCCTCTGGCTGGGCAGCACCCTGCAGCTCAGACGTTAGCCCTGTGTGTTGGGAGCTTGGAGCACCCCCCCTGCCTTCAGCTCAGGAGCCCTCCATCCTGCCCAGCATAGCATCCTTCCTCCCAGCCTGGCCCACGGGGGATGCTCAGCAGGAGCAGGTCCAGCCCTTGTTTTCACTGCCGTGCTGGAGGCAAAGAGACTGGTAAGCGAGGAGCCGATACAGCTTCCTAAAACCGATCCCTCCTGCGCCTGGTCTGACCCGAGGCAGCCTGTGTTTGTGTGCAGGACGCTGCGGAGGCAGGAGGGCTCCCCTGTAGCTCCACCTCAGCTTTTCACCTCTCCCCATTTCTTAGCAGATGAGGCCAGGTTATCTGCATTGTGTTGGTTTCCCTGTGCTTACTAGCAGGAAAGGTTTGTTGGAGAAAGCCGTTGCTCCTCAAATTTCCTTTTCTTGGGAGAGCAGTGGCCTGGTGTGCCTGATTCCAGCAGTCCTGCCTATGGCACGGTGCCTAGACACATACCTTGCTTTCGTATGGAGAGCAGTCTGGGCTGAGTTATGTCCGAGGCAAGGCTGATGGGGGAAATGAAGCTGTGTGTTTTATTTTTGTGGCATGTCCTGCACTTGTAGAAGCGTTAGCAGAAAGTTAGATGGCCCAGACCTGCACCTGCCTCCGCCACCATCGTCATGACCCCGCAGCCGATGGGAAGAGCAGCTGCTTCTCCAGTGCCACCACCTGGATGAGACGTTTTTCCAGCCCTTCCAGGCCAGCGTTTCCAGCCGTCATCCACCCAAGGCAGGTGAAGCAGCAGCTGCCCCAGTCCTTGGTGGATTGAGGTACTGGGGGCTGCAACCTTGCTGCAGTTTGATGCCTGGGTTCCTCCTGACTGCAAAGTGCTTTTCCAGCCTGAACCACTGGATGGGGCAGGAGGAAAAGATGTGGTTTCGTCTCAGCTACATTCCTCGGGAGCAGCGATCGGGGAAAGTCGTTGTGTTCCCTGCGAAGCCAACCCTGGCAGCAGTCCCCCCGCTCTCTACACAGAGCGGCCGAGGGCCATCAGCAAGTTTCTGTACTGTCCAGCCGCCCTAAAACCGGCAAAAAAAATAAATGTGTGGAGCCTGGCATCTACTTGTAAGCACAGCTCAAGCACCCTGAAGGCCAGGGGCACTTCCAAAAGCAACAAGGGGCTAAGTGATTTGTGGGGGCGGCAAAAACCCTGTAGGGCTATTTTTGTCTCTGAATAACTCGGGGTCTGACCAAAGGGGTTTGTCCCCTCAGCTGCTCCACTTGGGCCAGAAGATGGAGAGGCTGTAAAACCCGGGTTATGCTTTATGATGTGTCTTCCTATGAGCAAAAGCCTCATAATGAAGCTTTTAATGGCTGTTGTAAACAAATCAATCTCTCTAGCTATACATCCGAAATGAAAAAGGCTGAAGGAACTATGAAGGTTTTTAACATCCAAATAAATTACTCCTGCAGTGGCAATAGCAATGTGTGGAGCATTTCATTATTCCCAGCTGTTAGTGATGCTGACGAGGACAGAAATATTCATGCTCTGTATTTAACTGGAAATTAAGAGAATGTATCATTTGGTGACAGGAACTTTTACAAATGGCTGCTCCCCCTTCGATCAGCTCCAACTAATAAATCACTGGCAGAACTCTGGGTAATTTGATTTACAACTCAGACCTGCCGGTGGGTGTTTGTCAGAAGATGTGTTCCTGAAAATCCCCTGGAGGATGGAGGTGTGCTGGGCTTCTCCTGCTCTTGGAGAGAATGCTGGAGGCTCATTTAAGGTTTGCTTTGGGAGCTGGGAAGAATGACTTAGGAGGGAAAGCCTGCTGTCCGCCCACCAGGCAGCAACCGGTGCCTGCTGCGCTCCTGGTACTTTTCCACCTGCTTGCCTGCACCATGCTAGGGCTGTGGGAAGCTTTGGGGTGATGCTGCACATAGGGGATGTCTCCTACTTGCAGGGAAGTGGTGGTGGGGGGTGGGAAGTTTAGGAGAAGAGTAAGAAACAGGAAAGCGGTCCTGTGTGACTGCCACAGCTGCTGTGATGGAATTGAAACCTTGTCGATCGCATCCGTGGGAATGCTGAGCTGCTTGGCAGGTCCTGGGGGTAGGATGCACTGAGTGCTCCAGACCCGCAGCACTGCTAGTGTGGCGGCGGGATCTTCCTCAGCTGCAAGGCTAAAAATAGAGCTGGCAAGTGTCAAACCTGCAGTCTTCTGGGGTTACCAGAACCTCTGCCCCCTGCACGCATCAGACCTCTGCTCGGTAGGTTTTTGCCTGTGGCGATGGGGCTGCTGGAGGTTTTGTTGCTGTGTGGGTCCGGGGCATGTCTGCAAGCACCCGTGTCCCCAAGTGCCTGGGGACCCTGCTGCAGTGGCTGAGACTGTCGATGCCACACAAGCAGGGTCCTCTTGTTGAACTTGTGCACCTTTCTATAAATGACTCGTAAACAAAAGATTATTTGGTAATTTCTGTGTGCAGCAGCAGATGCTACAGGAACATTTATTAACCCACTGGTACTATTCTTATGCAAACAACTGTAGCTCATCTCAATAATAAAAGGTGATTTAATACCTGCCTGGCTGCTGACAGGTGACTGGGAAGGGGCTTGGTTTTGGTTTACAATGCAGATCCTTTTTTGCAGACACTCTAGGGTCAGCCTCTCAGTCTGATTTTCCTTTCCAGAGCGTGCTGTCTGCTTTCAGCCGCGCTTGTTATTGCTGCAGAGCTACTTGTAGTCCTGCTAGTACCTCAGGGCATGAGGAAGAGGCTGAAACCTCTGAAGAGGTAAATGGTTTGATTTCTCTCCGGTCTTATTAGGAAGGCCTGCTCCTGAGCAGCTTTCCTGCGCCCTGGTTCAGTGGTGTGTTGGAAAAGGCTGTAACACAGTTGCACTTACACAACTTGGATATTTTATTATTTCCGCCCCCCCCCCCCCCCCCCCCCCAGTGTGGCTCCAAGTGGGGAGGCCCTGGAAGACCATCCCACAGGGTTTCAGAGCTCAGGATGGCCCTGCTAACTTCTCCCTTTGCAGGCACCTGGCTCATTTGTGAGGAGCAGTGATGATCTGACCTTTTGTGCTCTTGTTTCTTGTGTTTTATTGCCAGGTAAAGCACTTGATGTTATAAAATCCAGGATTTCACAGACCTGGTAATGGCTGCAAACTCAAGTGTATAAATCATCGGTAGCACGGTTACAATGTGGGCTCGCACTTGCGGCTGAGGAAAAGTCCTCAAGGTCCCGATGGAGCAATTGAGATAAGGTTTTGGGCTTGAAAGAGATGAGGGATGTGATGAGCTGTAAATCCTCTCGAGCTGTTGAGGCTGGCAGCAGCAAGAAGAGGCTGTGCTTCTCCCCGGCTTTGGTCTGGCTGTGCTCACACAATGTCTCACGTTGTTCTTGGCAACTTTCCCTTGCAAGCCAAGGGAAGAAAAACAGGCAGGCTGGTCTGGACGCAACTGCCAGCCTGCAGCCCTCGAGAATTACACCGGCAGTCATTTCTGACTGCAGGAACTTGCTGCGGAGATGCTTGATGGACTGGCTGGGTCAGTGGCTTGTTAATTCTGTTCAATTTATTTTGCAATTTAGGACTCTCAGCAGTTTCAAATGATTGTTGCAAAGTAGGGTGGTGCTTGTGAATGAGGGGCTTGCAGCAGAGCCGAGCTCCTGCAGCTCTGTCTGTTGGGGAGAGGAGAGCGGGACTGGTGTGAGCACAGGACCTGAATCCAAGAAGGCAAACTCAGTGGGTGATTCCCCACATCCCAGGGGAAATCAGTGGGATGTTGGGCTCCAAGTCCTCACATAGGACACCAACTAGACCAGCGTTTTCAGGGATGCTAACGCCTGTGAGGGTGCTGTGGATGCCCCGTGCAGGGAGTAAATGAGGACAGTTTGCAGTGCAGGACAGCTTGCTTCGTCACGCTCCTCTGCTTGCGCAGAGCATGGGTGCAGTCCTCGGGGGAGGATTTTGTTGACAGATCTTGAGAGTATCTCCATCCCTTGGGCATGCTGAGTGACCAAAAAGTGCCTGGAGATGTGCCCAGTGTATCTCTGCTGCCAGTTTTATGGCCTTTTTTTTGTGTGTGTGTGTGCTGCTGATCAAATCACAGTGTGTGGCTAGTGTCAATCAATGCTGACTGGGTGTTGAACACCCTGGGGGTTTTGAGGGCAAAGAGGTTGTAATGCTGACAACACTAGCGCTGCAAGACAAAAATGTTAACACAAACCCATCTAAAGGGACTTTGCTCTTGCGAGAGTTATTGCTGCGGCACGGTTTGGGCGTGGATATCAATCACATCTTTGAGACGAGCGTCTTGGTAAAGGGTGGCAGACAGGCTTTGGGAGGTTGTTTGAAGTCACACACTGTTTTTGTCTTCCTTTGTGAGATACCAGAAGTGTCACCCAAGGAGGCCCACTCTTTGGCATGTGGATTCCTAAATTCCTCAATTTAAATGCAAATTCGCAGCCGTTTGATTATGCCATGCATCAGAGAAGCTTTTGGACAGTGAACAGCTTGTAATAATCAGCTACGCATCCCTCAATACAGGTATTATCTGCTGTGGTGATATCGTGGCTGCGTGCCTTTGCAGAAAGCAGAGTGGTTCAGAACAAGCCTCCTTCTCCCTCTTTCTCCTTTTGCCTCCATTGAAAATTGCTCTCATTACCTCCCTGGAACCTTTTTAATCAACCTGGATGGCACGATCTGCTTTGCAATAACAGGGATAATGTTTTTGGAGGTGCTTTGCATGGTAATGCTCTTCCCAGCCTGAAATGCTTCTATTCAGGGTGACTGCAGCTTCGGGAAGGGCTTGTATTTCTTCTTGACACCTTGGTCTTCTGTAACCAGAATATTTTTTATTGGGAGGCTTATAATTGCCTGATTTATAACTTTCTTATAGGAAAAGGGAAGAGGGGAAAGCAGGATCAGTGTGGCACAGGAGTGGGTACGTTAGCTGTGGCATGGCATATGGGAAGCTCATCCTGGTGGTGATCTCCATCTTGCGATATCTTTCAGGACAAAACCATGACCCTGTGTAGCAAGAGCTTGGGTCACACCAGGATTTCCTAGACCCTTCTGTGACACACTTCCCTGCCCATCAAATTGCTCAAATTAATAATTGACTTAATCAAACCCATTAGAGTCATCGCTACACTTCAATATCCTGTGTAAGCAATCATCACTCTTACCCACTCCCTTCCTTTCCTCAGGTATTTGGATCTTGCCAATGTGAAGAAAAGTCCTTTTGACGTGGTTACTTGGTGCCGAGAATATGAAAACTGCAGTTAATCCTCATTTCACACGTGCAGCCGGACTGGGTTGATTTTTGAATCGCTGCTGTGGGCTCTCAAATCTTTCATTAGCTACTGCTTGATTCATTTAGTTCAGTAATCAAAAGTTAATTGCTTGTCTAAACAACCAGGCCATGGTGAAACAGTGTCCGTAATTCTCCACCAAGTAGCCCTGTTTGTGACGGGGAAACCAAAGCCTGCTGCATCAGCACGGCAGTTGAAGCGGGGAGCTCATGAAGTTGAATGAAGAACATGAAAAATCCATTTTCCTCCATAAGGTTTAAACTCCGGTTGTTTCTCTTTAAGCTCTAATTTTGTCACAACGATCTAACAGACCATTTGGTGCTATGGAAACCCCAGTTTACACACTGGTGCATAGCTGCACGCAATTAACTACCTTTAATTTTCATTTTCTAAGGATATTTTTGACTTGTGTATTAAGCAAACATTTATGCAAAACACTGTGGAATCCATAAATGTTAATGAAGTTGAACTTGTGCCTTTGCCTTAGCAGATAATCAGTTTGACGGGTTCATTGAAGTCTGCAAAACTTGCCATGATGGCTGAGAGCAGCTATAAAAAGACACAATGGCGCAGGTGATGACAAGGCTTTGGGTGTCACCTGTCGCATGCTCCTGCCTGGGCCTGCTTTTACCTCTCAGCTGGGCCAGGTGCAGATCCAGGGCTTGCTCTGCGAGTGACCCTGGTGGGTTTTGCAGGCACTGGGGCAGCTCTGCACATGTGGTTGCCTTGCTGTGCGAGGGTTCTGTGGCATGCAATGAGTGGCAAAGGCCTCAGCTAGGGAAGGAGGATGCTGAGAGTTAGAAAAGAGCTCTGCCGTAGTCCTGCAGGCTGCAAATGCAAAGAATAATCCCTTTACCTGTCCCTGCCCTAAAAAAGGCACCTTAAATTCTCCCCAGAGCCTCAACCCTGACCCAGACCCACCAGGTAGCTCTTGATTTTTGGGAGTTTTCATATCAGATTGCAGATGGAGGAAATGTACAAACCAGGATGAACCAGGCAATGAGGAATTTGGATTTCCCCATACCATTTCTGCACCAGATTGCTGTGGTTGATGAGTATTTTTTATAGCCAATAAGTACATCCTCATCACTTCTATCTCGTGTGTGTGTGTGTGCACTTAGGAACAGGTATGAACCCTTCCAGAAAAGGTGATGCATTAATGCTGATAAATAAAATGATGCCTTGTTTGGATCTGACATGCTGAATCCTGCTGTAAAGTGAGATCTGCTCTCAGGTTCCTGCTTCAGGGAAGCGAGGCTGGAAGCAGATGCCTGCACGAAGCACTGCGCAGCAGCAGTGTGTGACACTGTTTATTCCTTTTCTCCCTTTTGTATGATAAAATAACCCATAAAAATAATAAGGGCTTAATAGGCACATGGGACAGGGCCTTTGGCAAGTGATGCCAATCAGCTGTGCCTCGGCAATGTTCCTCTAATTAAAAATGGCAAATTACAGCCGGCTGGAGCTGATTGCAAGGGCTGGCTGGGTTGGGCGCTTTGCTCTGGGAGGTGAAGCATGGTAACTTGCTCCTTACATTCACATTTTCTTCTCTATCAGAGTGGTGGAGTCCCGGTGCCTGCCCTAGTGGAGCAGTGGGATTTGGGGAGTCCAGAAAGCGGAGCCAAGCATGTTAGCTGCTTCATCAAGGGACCTGATCTGCGTCGCAGCCAGCTGAATAGGTGGAAATGCCAGTGCTGATGCCCGATCCTCGAGTCACGCGTTTGCTTCAGCCCCACACAGAGAAACAACTGGTCGGTAAGTGCTGCCCGTGTTCGAGGAGCAATTTGAGCCTTTCCTGTGCTTTGGAAATCGGTGATGTGCGCCTGGGCCTGGTTTTGTGGCTGAGTTGTGAGAATTATCCTTTTTCTTGCTGTAGCGGTGAAAGTTCAGAGCACACCCCTCACACTGAAGGTCCCCCAGAACCCACCGTCTGCCTTTCACCCCTCTTTTCACCTAGTTTGTGCTTTGCCACCTTTCATCGCTTCTCCCACTCCCACCATGCCACCAGTTGCCTCCTCTCATTGTGGGCTATTGAACCAGTTGCAACACAGTCTCACAAAAGAAACGTTTATTTATGAAAATCCATTTGGACAAACCCGACAATCAGAGAGAGACCATTTTGGGGAGGAGGGCTGGATTTTTTTCTCTGTAGAGATGCTACTATGGGAGGAGGGTTGGATTTTTTTCTCTGTAGAGATGCTACTATGGGAAGAACTTCACACAAATCCCCTGTGAGCTGCCCCACACACCAAATACCAAAACCCAGATGTAAGTCGCAGCCCATCTCCTCCCCTCGCTCCCCTCCTGGCCCCAACCATATCATATTGCACGGAATCAGGAGCCTTTTTGTCTGGTGTGGAAAGTTTAAGGGCAGGGACACCTGAGAGTTATCTCTCATCTTCAGCTGCTCTTGGGACTCACTGTCCCTTCTTTGGGGTGCTGCGACTGTCATGTTCAAGTGATGAGTGTGATGTAGCTTCCAGCAGAGGTGGTATTTCAGGTGGATATACACAGGAAAAGGGGCTATTTGTGCGTTAAACTTTGCATTGTAACTGCTGTATTAATTATTCAGCTGGAAACAGATTTTTCAGGCAGGATGGTGTGTTCAATAGATTAATAACATTCCTGAAGCCTGAGAGGTGGGTATTATTGTTGTTGTGGTTATTTTAAGAGTAAGCAAAAGCTAGGAGCTCTTGAGCTGGGCACTTTGATTATGTGATCTTGCAGGAGGGCTCTGGCTAGGGCACAGCAAACTGAAAAAAAAAAACCCAACCTGTGTCAGCCCTGTGAAAATACACAGCAAACAGCGGATGCTCTGCTACCACCTCACGTCACTACCCATTGGCAGATGCAGTGTGCTCGGCTGGGCCAAGCAGTGACGGCATCCCTCCAGGGACAGCAAAATAAAAGTAATAATAAAGAGAAGTAGTGGGTGGGCAGCCTTTTGCGTGTCTACTTGGCAATCCTGTTACAAGCACTACAAACAATGGGGATCAGTACTGGCTGCTTTGCTTTGACTTCCACATTTGCAAAGTTACCTAATTCTTGTGGCAAGCAGGCACTTGCTTGGCTTTTGCTTGTTTTTTGTTTTAAGTTGGTGTGAGACAAATGGTTACACATGATACGGGGAGTAAAAGTATTTTGGAGCAATTGAGCAGACCTTGAGGTATGTATGGAGATGGGGTTTTGTTGGTCTGTGCTCCTGCTGGAAGCTAAGTGATTTCTGGGTGCCAGGAAGCAAACTTGAGTTTACAATCAATCCCTTGGGGGTAAGGAGGTGGCTCCGGGTTGGGATTTGGGTTTCAGAGCTCCCTTCTGCAATGGTTTTAGATTGGAGTGCATTGTCATTGAGCTTAGGCAGCTCCCTTTAAGGATGGTGGGAGTTATCTGTATGCCTCCAAGGAGGAGATGGCAAAGGGATGTGTATAGACCTGCTGAGTGATTCTCTCCAGATGCTATTATTTCGCATTTCAGAGAGCCAGGAAAGAGACAAAGAAACAGTCTTGTTTGCGATTGAATTTCTAATCACAGATCTGCAAGCAAACGAGGAGAACAGGCTTAATAAACCAGAAAAAACCTCTGTATTACAGCTGACCTTTTTGAAAGGAGAGCTGGAAATAGTGCAGAGATTGGACTCGCCATACGGTTAGGTGCTCCCTTCCCAAGCCTGGGCAGGGGTGTCTTTTGTTTTAGGCTTTTCAGTCTTCAAAAGAAGACTTCTCTGTGGCTTTTGCATGCACAGAG
Source organism: Falco punctatus (assembly GCF_963210335.1). Classification (NCBI taxonomy): domain Eukaryota; kingdom Metazoa; phylum Chordata; class Aves; order Falconiformes; family Falconidae; genus Falco; species Falco punctatus. Next base: position 1,178,628 of record NC_137600.1, on the reverse strand, counting down.
CATCCCAAAATTGGTGAAACCAGCTAATGTTGCCTGATGCATGTCACGTGTGTGGACATGGACCTGACCCAAACTTCTCACCCTGTGGGCTGGCCTAGCTCCTAAATGTCAAAAGACCCTCATCCCTGTTCCTGCCTCTGTCAACAGAATAACTTGGCACTTGGAGGGGAGAAAGGAAAACCTGGATTTGGGTGTGTTGTACCCATTTACACAGAACATTTTTCTTTTCCTGCATGGGTCTCCATCTGTTGAATGATCCCTTGACATGTTCCCATCAGCCTGGCTGTCCCAGGCAGGTTCTGCTGAGGTTGTTGGCACTGTTTATAACAGGTGGGAATTTTTCCCGCTTTATTTCAAGAGATAGTTTTCTACAAGATGCACCAGAAGCATTTCAGGCTGTAAACTGTCAGCTTGAATTGAAGTCTCCATGCACACCCTTGGGGTTATCCTGTGTTTAAAGCTGAGCATTGCTTGTGAGAAGACAGTTGTCGCTTCTCTGCACATCTCATGATCACAGCATCCTTGGGGCATAAAACACGGAGGACAAAAGGCCAGCTTGGTTATATATATATATATACACACACACACACACGTATATATATATTATTTTTTTTTGTAAATGCTGACTTGGTAGGCTCACAAGCTGACACAAACTCTTGTGTGTGGGGTGTATGGAGCAGATCTCTGCTTACCTTATTCGGCTCTTTAGACCATTTTGAGATATTTGGTTTTATTTTGATTTGGAGTTTGGGTTGGCAGCTGTGAATAAATCAGAATTTGGCTCTGGTTTGTAGCACCTTCTTGTGTATTGGCAGCACAGCTCCTGTGGAGTTGGTGGTAAAAGTTTCCTAGTCCAACCCTTGTGTTATAACCCGTGGCGTCGCCCGTCCCTTCGATTGCTGCTGCCTGGGGCTGGTGGTTTTTTGCAAAACCGAATCCCCAGGCAGGCTCGTGCAGGGTTGCAGGAGGCAACAGCAAGGGAACGTGTCTTAAGGCGATGAGAACAGTGAGAAGTGGAAGTTTAAGCACAAAAAAAAGTGTATTCCAGCATGTGCGTGGAGCACGTGGCAGTTTGTGATGTCGTGTAGTCGCAGCAGTTGGGAAGGGTGTGGGAGTGGCTGGAAGAGCTGCTCCTTGCTGCTGATGGTACTTGGCAGGATTTTTGGATAAAAAATGAAGATGATCATCGTTGTCAATCTGGTTTTGCAGCCATTTTGTTGCTCTTGGATCCATCTATTTGCCCGTTCATTTAATTTCTGCGGGAGTCATTGCTTAAATATGTGTATTTTTATCTCCAAGAACCATCGTGGCTGGGGAATTTATTAGTGACTGGATGTTCCAGCAGCCAGTTTGGAGACTGAAGAGTTGAAAAGCTCCAAAAGTCATCTCTGCTTTACTTCCAGAAATTGCTGTGTGCTCAGCAGGGTCTGACGTTCAGCTGCTTTAAAATGAATAAGCAGTTTCCTCGCCCTGTGCAAAGCTGTTGTGCATCTCTCCAGATTTCTATTTTGCAGTGAATCCATTTTAGGAGTTGGAATTCTACACCAAAAGTGAGAATTTGGACTGGGAGCAAGCAACAGTCAATACAGCTGCCCCCAGACTTGTGGGTTTGTTCCCAATGAGCCAAATTTACCCAATTCTCATTTTATTTACTTTTTTTCCCTGCTTTGAGTGTATGTTCATAACTTGCTGGCCAAAGGAGCCCTTGGTACGAACAGTCGCAATGAAAATTATCCATTATAACAGGACTAAAATATTAGATATATCCATGTACACATCATAAATGTAGTATTTTATACAAAAGATGGGGGATTAAAAGAAAAAAAATGTTTCCCTCATTAAAACAAAATCCAGAAAGTGGAAGTGAATCATTTCAACCCTCCTCTGAGTAAAAGATGTCTGCAAAACTCTTGTCTCCCTTCAAACCTTGTACGCTGGCAAAAACCTTGTTTTTCTGGCAGAATCCTACGATGCCCCTTTCTGTGCAGCTCTAAACATTTCCAAGTTGTGAAAAACATTTCAGTATGGTCAGTCTCTTCTTCTCCAGACCTCCACAGACTTCCAAAAATCTATCGAAGACACATCACCCTGGGCCTTTTAGGAAATCACAGTGATCGCTTTTGGCACATATGGTTGATTAACGACAACCAAAGTCTGGCTCAGTTGAAAAATCCTTTTCAAGAGCCTTGTTTCGATGAGCCGTGTTGTGGACTGGCAACAGAAGACCATCGTGCAGAGGGATGTGGGTGCTGGAGATGAGCTGACACTGTGCAGAAACGCTTAGATCTGAGTCAAAGTGCTGAGGGGCCAGTGGTGCCCCATGGATATACAGGCTCCTGTAGTTGAAAACAGCATTTTTTTGCTGGATTTTTGAATTGAATACCCCTCTGGATATTCAACCGGGAGTGACAGGGAGAATGCAATTAAAGGTGGGAGGAGGGAAGTGCAAGACTGGTTCATTTTCCTGTGGAGTGGGAAGCACTGAGAGATCCCTGCTGCTTTGCAGAGAGCAGGGAAGCACCTGCCAATGTTCTACTTGAGGTTTAGGGGAAAAACCCAGCTCTGTCCCATTTCTGCGTCCTATCTGCCTGCCTGGCACGTGGTGGGTTGGATAAGCAGCAAGCAAGGCAGAGGCCAGCCAAACCTCCCTTGTGTTCGGGCTTGAGCCACAGTGTAGCACATGAAATTAATCCAAAACTTTTGCTCTCGGGCTCGCCCAAGGATGGTGAGCGAGTGGCACAGCAAGAGAGGGTAAAACAGCATGGGAAAAAAGCTGGCACATCACAAACCAGGGTGGGTGACGCTGGGTGGATTGAGCGCTGGAGCATCCCAGTGAGGGAAAGGGGATGGTGGCACCCTTGTGAGCAGCCAACGGAGACAGGGAGCTGCTTAGGTGAGCGTGTTGGAGTAGAAGCTGAAGCTTTCGGAGACTGTTTTGGAGTCGCTGCGGGAGGAGCCATTGGAGGTCATGTCTACGGAGAGACGCTTGGCCTTGCTGCTCTCCTCCAGCTCCTCTTCAGCCGCACCAACCGCCGAGGACACGGTAGTCTCTATCCGGCTGACCTTGTACATGCTGCTCTGTGTCTGCAGGTACCTGGCTGACTTCATTTCCAGGCCCTCATACTCACCGGCGCTGATGAATGGGCACCACCGAAATGCATGTTTGAACCCCACACGAAACCTGGGGGGAAAGAAGAGATGGGGAAAGGCAGGCATGAGGGATGTGGAGATGGCAGAAAGACCTCACTAGGAGTGGAATGACAGAGCTAAGCACTGTGAAACAACAAAAAACCCCGCTACTTTTTGCTAAAGGGAGGAAAAAACACTGGTAAATCCCAATTGGGAGTCAGAACTGTTTTGATACCTATCCTCAAATCCCACAGGGGCTTTAGGAAAGACTTATTTAGGTGAGTATTGTATCATAGAACAGTTTGGGTTGGAAGGGACCTTAAAGATCACCCAGTGCCACCCCCCAGCCATGGGCAGGGACACCTTCCACCAGACCAGGTTTCTCCAAGCCCTGTCCAGCCTGGCCTTGAACCTTCTAGGGATGGGGCACTCACAGCTGCTCTGGGCAACCTCTTCCAGTGCCTCGCCACCCTCACAGTACAGAATTTCTTCTTATTATCTAATCTAAAACTGTCCTCTTCCAGTATTGTCCCTGCATCTGCTGGAAGCAGCCCCTGACAGAGAATGGGACACAACCATCCTGGAAAAACTCTCCATCCATACTGTCCTCCATCAGACCCCTGTGTATCTCCCCCTCCTCAGCTCCCTGGTACACCAAGATGCTGCTGAAAGTCACTCAAAACCCACCTGTCGTTGAGGCAGCAGTAGATGATGGGGTTGTACATGGTGGAGCTCATGGCCAGCCACATGATGGCCAAGTAAACCTGCTGGATGAACTTCTGCAGGTACCACTCGGGGTTGAAATACTGCAGGGTGAAGTAGATGTGGTAGGGCAGCCAGCACAGCGCGAAGGTGCATACCACAATGATCATCATCTTCACTACCTGTGTGGAGAAGAGAGGGCAGGAAAGCAAAGTCATCCATCGAACACCCCATCAACTCCCCAGTCTCTCCCTGGAGACCCTTCCAACCAGGAACCACGCACGCTGACGGAGGACACGGATCTGGAGGACACACTGTGCCATTAGTGACAACCATGCAACGAGTCCTGACCTGTTTCCCTGCCTAATGAGGTATTTTTGGCTGTGGTTAGTTGGGATTGGGCGTGAATTATGGCTCCTACTGTACTCGGAGCTCCTTACCTTCCGCTTAGCCGAGACCTGCTCATGGTAGCGGTCGGAGGAGTCGCCGGGTATCTCGCTCGCCCAGAGGGTGACACCGACCACAGTGTAGGCACATCCTATCACCAGAAGCGGCAAGAAGTAGATCAGGATGGTCATGCAGAAGTGATACCTAGAAAAAAATGGTGCTTGTTGAGTGTGTCCTCTACCTATTCAGCCTTTTTCTTGCAAACTGAGTTTGAGGGCAAAGTGCTTCACAGGGCAAAGAGGATTTGGCACGATTGCCTGCAGAGCTCAGGCTGCTGAGAAGCGCTCCTTACTTTCACCCCGATCTTCTCCAAGCCTCTTCTGCCAGCCTTTGGCAGCCTAGCACCCTCCTGGGATGGGATGTAGAAGCTAGTGAAGAACTTGTGTTACCTTCATAAAGCAAGGATGTTTTAGCTGAAGTGGCTCTACTCTCACTTCCACTCTGTTTACACCTCAAATTATCCTAGAGATGAATGCTCGCTCTTATCACACCTTTTATATGGCAGTCCTGCAGGAGCAAATGTGGGTTTTTTGAAATATAAAGGATGGGAATATTAAGCTGAAGAAATAAAGGCTTTCCCTGCAGGGCAAATTCTGCATCTTGGATACAGCTTGCCTAAATCCTGGTCCACCATCAGTTTAGCTGCGTTCGGGTGGCACAGTGCATAACCCCAGTCTCCAAAAACACAGCCTAAACCTTTGTCGTGGAGGCTGATTAAAATTTTCTCATCAACTCAGCGATCGGGTCGGTTCTCCAGGTTTGTGGAAAGGGCAGGATCTTTGTGTCTGTTTATAGTGGGTATAAATGTGTCCAAAATTGAATGAGGGGGTCTGGATTAAACTGTCAGCCCAGGCTTGAGACTGTTTTGTTGTGAAGTCAGTGGAGTCGTGACAGGTTGCAATAGTCACTGGGATTGCATTGAGTTCAGTGAAGAATTTATGTTAGATAGTAGCTGGTTTAAAAAGGAAAACAAATAATGCTGTTTTTAATAAACAGGATGGGGATGGGCGGTTTGACCTTGCGGGTTCCTTCCTAGCATCAGAGCTTGCAAAAACCTCTCTCCCCTGCAGAAAGATAAGAAACAGCAGTAGAAAAACGTGGCTGGCTTGCATGGTGCTGACTTGCAAAGCATCACGCGTGCCACCAGGTCCGGAGGAAATTTTCTTCCAACAGCTTTAGGGTCTTCACATGCAGTTTTGGAGTGCGTTTGGCTAAAATGCAAGGTGCTGCATCTGTTCAGGCCCTGTAGCCACACTCTGCTCTTGCACTCACTCATCCTCCCGGGAATTTTGATTGAATAATATCTCCAAAGTGTAATGAATGGGTCAGGCTCGTGCCTGGTGCAGCTGCCACAGGGAATGGGGTTGGCCCTGCACCCGTGCTGCCACACCAGCTCCTCCTTGTTTTGTACCTGCAATTTCATTTGGCCTCCTCTTTGCCCAGCGCTAATCACATTTGAGCTGGATTGTGTAGGGCTGTTTTCTATTTTGCTAATTAAAGAGGCGTCTCTGTGGCTCTGTGATGAAGATTTTGTTGCAGTTCCCATGTAATGCAGGGTCTTGAAACAGCTGCGAACAGCCGAGAGCGATGCAGAAATGCCCCAGAGGAGCTGTGAGACAACATTAGCAAGATGGACCTTTATTTTCTGAGCTGTCTGGGCATAGTAGGGACAGGAATTTCCAAAGAGCCCTGGGACATATTTTTTTTTTTTGGACCCTGGGCACTGAAAAACAGTCTCCACGTGAAACCATTCATATGATATTTTCTCTACAAGACTTGTGGGATCACAACACCTAGAGAAGCCTGGGGTTTGTAATTTAAATGTCTTGTGTGGGGATTTAGGGTCTGCTATAGGACGCAGGAGCCTGTAGGGGTTATGGGGCAGTGATGCTGGAGGAGGGGGCTGCCAGCTCCTTTTGCCTTGCACAGCCCAGATGGTCGCTGCGGGCTGTTATCTCCCAGAGAAGCCGGTGAGTGGAGCGGCTTTTCCCCTTCCCTTAACAAACCGAAATGGCAGCTAATGAAATTGGAATAGATCAGACATCTATTCCGAAACCAAAAGCGGGAGAGGGAATTGGTGGTTAGCAGCGCTGAGCAGCCGCTGAATTGAATCCAGCTCAACTGCCAGCTCCTGTTGCGGATGCATCTTGCCTGCACTGAGGTCTTCACCCGCTTCCCCCCCGTATGAGCGGGCTGAGAACGGGCACATTTTCCTAGTGAAAAAAACCTCATGTGCATATCCTGGTCTCTGATACTGTGTGCACGCTGGGGTTGGGCCTTCTGGGATCCATTTGCCAAGAGAAAGGACCCCCCGGTGTAGGTAGAAGCCTCCATTTGTCACTATGAACTGAAAAAATAATATTATTTTTCATCATGGCATTGCAAACAAGCCAGCTGCTGCTGGTGCCTTCCTTAAATAACTGCACCAAGGCCATGTGAGCAGGGGAGCGGGTTTGACAGTGACCCAACCACCTGTTCCTGCAAAGTTATTTTGGGGCAGTAAAATAAAAATAACATCTTGGGCTCTGAGGTATGCAAGTGAGTTTGCGCCGTTTGGAGAGACTGTCGTTTTCAGTCCCCGCCAAATCATTTGGTGTTGTTATTTTGGGGCAGTGAAATAGAAAAATAGTATCTTGGGCTCTGAGGTATGCAAGTGAGTTTGCACTGTTTGGAGAGAGTGTTGTTTTCAGTCCCTGCCAAATTATTTGGAGGGTTTGGCTATTTAAAAGCTTCTGCTTAGCATCTGCTTGCCCGGCTGCCCTCACCTGTCTGCAGAGCCGAAGAGCATGGGGTGCTCAGGCTTTGAATTGGCACCCAGCTTCCAGCGGCAAATCATCCCCAGGTGAACGGTGGCATTTTTCTCTTGAATTAGCTATTTGAAAAAGTGACGGCCCCAGCGTACAGCCAAATGGCAAATGATCTCTTGAAATCAGGCCCTGAGCTCACGCCGGTGGCTGCTTTGATCTGAGGGGGCTCAACCCGATCCCAGCCACGTGGGCTTTCTAAGCCAGCGGCGTTTCTTCATGCTGGCTGTATTTATCATGGTGGCCTGGAATAATTAAAGTTGGAAAACATCTCTGGAGATCAGCTGGGCTAGCCCCAGCTTAGTTCTTGCCCTACCTGCCTTGCAATGCAAATAAATAAGATTATAATAAATGATACCATCCAGCTCTCTGCATCCCACCTCTTGCTGCTGACTGGCAAACTCATCTCGTTTATCTTGCGGAGACACCTTTTCCAGGCTCAAGCCGGCTTTGAACACCTTCTGCATGCGTGTCCGTGTCCCATGCTTTGGCTCCAGCACAATTTCACAGCCCTAATTCATTGCTCCATGGGACTGGAGATCACAAACACCTTTTTTTTCCCCAGTTCCTCTTCTTTTTCCTTAGTGCGTGACATTTAACTCACCGCGTGACGCACGGATTTCAAAGAGGGAACTACAGAGGACTGTGGTCTGCACTGGCAGATCAGTGGGGTTGCCCAGACCCTTTGGAAATACCAGATTTAATTAGCCAGCACCTTAATGGGAAGGAAGGAGATTCCTGCTGAGCTCTCCTAGCCCTGTGTTTGCCTCCCAGCCTGAGCTGATGTCACAGAGCCCCTTTTTTAGCTTATTTTTTAAGCTGTTGAGTGAATTTTGGGGCATTTGGACTCAGTAAATCCCAAACCAGGTGTTTTTCTGTTATTGCCTGGCCAAGACACTGCCGGTAAACCCCTATTTACCTCTTGCAGGAATAATTCTCACCCCAGGAAACCTTTAGGGGTTGGGGTTGCAGAAAAGGTGCTGCAAAAACTAGAGCCATACCTGTGTGTATGAATAAGGCCCTGGAGGCAACACAGACGCCATCCCCACAGCCGAAGTATTGCATCTTAGCAGTTTTACATGAGTTTCCCTTGAGAATGAAGCACCCAAGAGGGGCAGGGAGCATGGTACAGCATGGGGCAATGCTTGGACCACGAGCAGTGCTAAACTCGCCTTAACATGCCCCGAGATGATACAGATGGAGATTTTGCTACCGTCAACCACGTAGCACTGGCCCTCGCTAGGGTTAGGGAGAGGGTGACCCCATCCCAAGGAGCTCTAAGCCATTCCCATCCTTCCTTGCTTCCTTTTTAAATATTTTTTTTGGTATTTTTTCTGTACAGTGCCTTGTCCCCACTCTCATCCCCACTGCCAGAAAAGTTCAACTCACGTTTTTCCATACACATTGGTGCTGTGGTCCGGCCACTCCACCAGGCACACCAGCCGGCCCGGCAGCTTCTCCATCACCGAGTAGTAACCCTGGGGGAAAGCCAGCAGGAAAGCCAGGAGCCAGATGATACCGATGACCACCTTGGTGGCGGTGGCTGAGAGACGGGGTTGCAGCGGGTGGATGATAGCCATGTACCTGCAAGGTGGGAAAAGGAGAAATCAAGGCTGGAAAGCCATGATGTTGCAGCTTTTGGGGCTGTTTTAGGTCTCCCTGGCATGGAGGTCGTACTTTTGGCACCCCCTTAATGTATCCTGGCAGACCCTCACTCCACACAATGCAAACGGCATCGAATAATCCCTTTATGGGGGATTCCCCAGCCAATGCCCTAACTCTCTTGCAGCACTTTACCCTCGAGATTTGAATCCCGTTTGAGACACTCACTGACTTTTAGCTGAAAATCAGCTTCACTAACGCAATCAGCAACAGACTGCTTCTGCAAAGACCGATTTGTACAAAGCCAGCCGCGATGCTGCCATCAGGCAGCAGCCGCTTTGGCAGCACCCGGTAGTTTTGGACCTGCACAAAATCATCTCTCTGTGATAGATCACAGTGCCAAGTGTTACAGGAGGAGAACCAAAGAGAAGAGTGCTGGACCAGTGTGGGATGGGTGATCAGAGATGCCACCTATATCTGCCAAGCTCCTGGGCTCTGTCCCCTGAATATCAGCCATCATACGCAAGGAAAGCTGCAGTGGTGACAAGGTGGATTGAATTTATCCCTCCGCAAATCTGGTTTTGCAAAGCTGGCAGCAGCCAGCAGCACTGGAAAGATTAAGTGAGAAAGTCACAGATTTTTTATTTCCCCCCCAGCTCCACATCAAGCTTCGGGAAGAAGAGAAACATTGCATTGCTCTGCATGTGTTATCTCCCGAGGCATCTGCAGCCTCCTCTTTTTCTCCTTTCATCCCTTCTTTCAGAGAATGAACAGTTTTTCCTAGATGGAAAATACTCTTTGTTGTGGTTTTGGGTGGCCACTTGCAAAGACATAGGGATTCATATATAAATATGCAGGAGGCACTGCTGTCAGCTCTTCCTCTGCCCCAGGGTGCCAAACCATATCGCCTTTGTGCAGCTGAAAATCCACCTAATCCACCTGATAATTATCCCTTGGAAATCTGGTTGGTACTTGAAATTGAAGCTGGTTAGAAAGAGCCGAGGCCATGGGTGTTAGTGCTACTCTGGCGCAGCAGCTGGTGATGCATCAAGGTCTCCTGGTTTCTGCATCCACATTTCATTTTCCACTTGTCAGACTGCAATCCGCTTCCTGGGACCCTGCAAGGACTCGTCTCCTTCCTCTTCCTCATCCTCCAGGCGCCTGGTGTTGGCTTGAGCCCCTTGTTAGTGGGTTTGCTGACCCTGGATGAGGTTTAGGTGGGCTTTGTCGTGGGGTTCAGAGCAGGTTACCCTGGGTTTATGCTGCCAAGCAGCAAGAAGTCCATGTGCCCATGTTTGCTGCTGATGCTCAACCTGACAGTTCAAGCTTAGGCATGCAAATGATAGAAAACGAGGGATTCCCACAAAGGTTGGGCCATTTCTGTTGGAAAACTTGTTTGGAGAAACTTCTGAGGCTGACACCTCTGTAAAGCAAAGCCAGAACTTGATTGCAACCAGCTAGAAATGCTTTTACATCTCCGCCCTTGTTCTGCCAGTGCATTTTAGATGACTTTCCTCATCGGTTTAAAGCACTTTGCAGCTGCAGAAGCCCTCATGGTTGATAAAACATCCAAATCATCGCTGTAACGATGAACTAAACCCCAGCTGTATTGCCTAGAAACCTTTCCAACCACCATCAACTTGTCTGCAACGCTGTCTTCTGGTGGAAAGGAGATGGCGAAATTCATCCAACCACGCTGGCATTGCAAGGGTGAGGTCAGGGAGGCAGGGGAGAGCAAGCTGGCGGCGCTTTGGGGAAAACTGGACCCAAATCCTATTTTTCAGCAGCGATTCCCAATCCATCAGTCCTGGAGCAACCTCTGAAATATTCCCTTGGGAATGCTGGGGGTTCAGCTGCCCATCAGGATTAAAAATGGGAATAATAACAGTTCCCCCAGACAGGGGCTCTGACAGGGAAGAAAAAAATGTAATAAAAAGGGTCTGGGCTGCTTGAAGGAGCTGGCATTACAGACCATAAAAATGCTGGAGATAGATGGAAATGTACAAACATCCTGAAAATAATGAGACCATTATTTCATATTAAAATATCTTATAATTATATAACAATTGTATCACTAAGCAGAAAATTGTCCTAACATTTTAATAACTGCTTCCTTTTTAATTTTTTTCCTTTTTTCTTTGTTTCCCTCCTCTCCTTGATGAGAACATTTGATACAAAACCAAACTGGGGAGGGGGGGAGCATACAATATGGTTTTATGGCTGCCTTTGCTTGGATGACAGCTGCCGTCTTGCTGATACTGGGGTGCAAAATCATCAGTACAGGCAGCAAAGCAGCTTCTTTTGCCTTCTTCCAGCACTGGGGCTGCCATGCTCAAATAATTCTCATTTACTTGCAGACCAGTCAGACATTCCGTGTTTCTCTACCCAGTACGTTTGCGCTTATTCCTGTCTCTGAATTTTTGTTTTTTTGGGGGATTTTTGGCCACTGCTGGATCATTTTTTCCGCAAAAGCCAGTTTACTTCCTTGCAATTCTGCTCAGTTTTGAGCCAAATCCTCCCCTGTGGTGTGTTTCTATGGCAGGGTTTTGGATAAGCTAAAATAAAACCTTCCTTCCGAGCAAGCATGGGGTACTGCAGGTACCTCCAGGTTGTCTTCTTCCCTCTGTGGAAGTTCAACCTCCCAGGCAAGGCTGTGGTAGGTGCTGCAGCCAAACCTCCATCAATCACTTCTTAGCAGGGTAGAAAAATCACACGTCAATCATGAATTTGCCTTTCAGCAAAAAAAAAAAACCCAACCCTTGCCAATCTGTTTATTTTTTATTAATAACAAGACGTTTGTGCTCAAATTGAAATGCCAAGTGCAGGCGCAGGGTGCAGCTGCGATGCCCCGGGGTGTCTGTGAGGTGCTGGCGGGCGTTTGGTTTTCCAAGGCATTGATGGGAGCATAATGCCGGGAAGCTGCTGCCCTTCTTGGCTTGGCCACACCGGTCCTGGCCGCACCGGTGAGAGGCAGGCTCTGGAAAGCAAGGCTGATGAGTTTATTAGCTCATATTTCTCCTCGCCAAGTGCCTCTGTGGCCCCATGCTGCCCATCTCCCTAAGATGCTGTATCCTATTAGAGAGATTTATTCTTTTTCTCTGCCGTCCAAATGGGTGGTTTTCCAATCCATTTAAAAAATTGTGGTTTGCAGAGGATAATCATGCATGGGAGGTCAGGAAGAGGAGCGTGTTCCCATGTAAGCATCCTGCCCTTGCTGCCGCGGCAGGTGACAAACCACCATGGGGTCTTCAAGTCCTAAGTTGTCACAGGGAATTGGCTCATGGTTGAGGTTTTAAGGGCAGATTCCCCGCGTTAGGGAAAGGTTTTATCCCTGTGCAGGTGGTGTGCAGGGGTATCACCGGGAATGGGGCCGTTTGCCTGCAGAAGATGTTGGGATGGGTGGACTTGATGATACCTGTTCCTCAAAACGAAATGATCTGCTGTTTGCTCTCCTTTTGGATGGCAGCGCCGCCTTCGCGTGCAAACCATCGTTCAGTTGTGCAAGCACAGGGCTGCCTGGGTCCTTGCAGGAGAATCCTGATGCCATTGCAGCTGCGTTGTCCTTGCACCTTTCCCACCACATATAATGTTTTCAATCCGCCATGTTTAACAAGCTGGGCACTGAGGCACACAACTTTACACCAGACGCTATTTGATGATGTTGGTAATGCTGTTTGCTGTTGTTTAAATATTTTATTGGGTGTTGGGGGTGTGTGTTACCATGACGATGTAATAGCATTTGAGTACAACGTTGTACCAGGGTAGCTCTGAGCGTATTGGTTATTAAATAGGTCCTGCATTTGAGGCAGTGTAGCTATCTATTAATTGCATCTGGAAATCTGAAGTCTGTCTGGATAACTAACATTACACAATTGTTTCCACCCTCATGGAGATGAGATTAATACAATAGCAAAAACTGATGAAGCGTCTTTCATCCCAGAGTTTCCTTATCTGCTTCATTAAGTAATAAAGATACAATAGATAAGAGATGAGTAACCAAGAGGACGCAGAGTTTGTGCCGTGTGTTTTATTGCACAATGATTTCCTGTCCTGAGCAAAGAGGGATTTAGTGCAGAGTCAGTCCCAGGGGAGTCTGCAGCCAAGTCAGAGCAGATGCCCCGGATTCAGGTAGGTCAAATACCTCCAGCACAGTTCCAGGTCCTTCCTAACCCAAGAAATGAAAAGCTTCTCCATGGAGAGAACCCTGCCTTTTTGCTTTCCACGAGGATTGCGTTGCAGTGGCATGGATGTAAAACCAGCGTCCCTCCAGCAGATTTGCATAGCGAAGCTTGGCCTCGTTGCGCTGGCCCCACATACCTCGTAGCTGGCCGAGGGCCGAGGAGGCGAGCTGAGCCTTTCGTGCTTGAAACACGACGCTGGGGACAAAGGCACCACAAGCAGCTGCTTCCTCCTATTTATTGCTTTGACGTAAAACAGTGACCGTCCAAACCGAGAGATGGGCAGCGCGCTCCTGGCCCGAGACCTGCGTGATGCTCAGCGCTTGGCAAAGCATCTTCGTCGAGCCGGAGGCTGCAGGTCTCTCACCAGCATTTCCCCGTAGCACCGATATGGCACAGTATCTTTCCTTTTCTAAAGCAGTGCAGTATTTCCTTTGAGCACAATCGGAAAGGACGTGTTACCCGCCACCAAACAGCGACCTGAGTTACGCCGGCAGCTTTGCAAACTCCCCTGCCCTCCTGCATCGCAGACCCCACCAGCACGCTGGGATTTAACAGCCAAATGCAGGTGAAACAGGATCAAACCCCAGTTAGTTGCAGCAGGCTGCTGAGGAGGCATAGAGCTCCCTCCTGCATTTGCTGACAGCACTGGGATGGGATGGGAGAGGAGGACCCAAAGCACAACCCAGCCCCGCTGAGACGCTGTTATTCGAGGCACCTATGTGACTTTATTAACCAATTAGTCCTGGCACTGGTTTGCAGCTGGAGAGTGGCAGGGGAGAACAAAAATCCAATGAAATGCAGGGCTCGTGACCCATCCAAACTGGTGCACTCCCTGCATGGGTAGTTCCCACTGGGCCATTGGGGAGATCAGAATAAATTAAGGAATAAATTAAGAAAACCATCAAATAAACCAAATATCTCACCAGAGGCCCTCAAACTCCTATGGTGGCTTGTGCCAATGCTCAGCTCACGGATGAGCACCATGATCACCCAAAAAGCACATCTAAAACCCGAGGCTCCGGCATCTCCGAGCCACCAAACTGTTGCTAATCCATCTTACTTCTGTATTTTTTGCCATGGGAGTTTCAAGCCCCCTCTTCTTTCCAAAGGAAAGGGGGAGAAAAAGATGTAATGTGGGTTTTGACAGGCTGGATTCATATCTAGCAGATGTTGGGGGATTAATTCCAGTTAATACCCATCAGATCAGTGACTGCTGTTGGGAACGGGGGCATAAACCAGCCTTGATGAGTGACCCTTTCCCAAGGTGTTCCCTTGCCTGCCCCCATCCCTCTGCTTTCCAACCCCAGCTGGGAAATCAACGCTTTGAGCCAGCTCTGTGCTGGGTATCCAGCAGCTTCCTAGGGTTTTTGCAGCATGCAGTGATGCTTGATTTTTTGGGAATGCAAAAAGCTGCTTTGGTTATTGCTAGCTGGCATGTAGACAATGCCGCAGGGTGGCCGGTGCCGGGGCTGCTGGCCCTAAACCCCAGGTTCCTTTTGCATCCCCCTTGCTCCTCCATCTTCCAAATTACATCCCAGCGGAGCAAGATTACACAGCGCCGGGCGCAGATCAAAGTCCTGCTTTGCAAACCCCAGAAGTCCATTAAGTCAAGATTAAAAAATAAAAAATAAAAAATCCTTGGTGCTATATTAGGGTGTAAATGACTAATTAATCTGTCTGTGCGCTGATGTAATTTGTTCTCTCCGGAGGGTTTCTTTCTGCAGTAATCACCTCTTGGGGAAAACATGGGGTCACTGAGCTGGTGAATATGTGCCTGATATTCAGCTGGTTCATCCAACCTGAGAGTTCAAGCTTGCAAGCAGTAAATAATTTTCAGAGCTGTTTTTTCTGCTGCAAATAATATGGGGTTGGGGAGATATTAACAGGTCTTGGCTGCAGACTGGTAATTTTAGGAGCTGTGGCGGTGAATGAAGGTTCGCAGATTTGATGTTTCTTCTGCTGCTCCTGCTAGCAAATTAATGGATCTGAAGACACCTAATAGAATTTGATAACCCATTTGGAAATAAAAATGGGGATCTAAGTAAGATCCCAGGTGGATTACCAAGCCCTGCATGCTGGTCTGGCAGCGCTGGTGCTGGTGGAGGTCGGAGAGGCGGTTCTTTTAATGAGCAAGAGGAGCAGGTTTGCCCAGGAGCTGCAGGAGGTTAGCCCCACTGTATGTCATTTTTATAGCTGCTTTAGAGCAGAGGATGCTTTGCAGAAAAGGGAATTTGCTTTGTATTAAATAGCCCAAGCGCTGCACGGTCTGTCTTCACCCTGAGTTCATGGCAGGGCACTCACCCTTCTCATCAGTGTTTATTCAGTCTGCAGTGTTTTCGGCTTAGCTCACTTCAAGTTTTGAGATCAGAGAAGATTTTTTTGTTTTCTGATTCCGCATGTAGTTGGATCTTTGCCTTGGGCTGCATTCCCGGTTGTCCGTCATCATGGAAACTCATTCCTCCATCAGAAGTTTGCTAATGGTGCAGGTGAGTGGCAGTGCTCAGAAATGAATCCAGGTCTCAAGGAGAGATAAAAAGTCAACAATTTATCTACCAATGCTCCTTCCTGTGTGCCACAGATACTGCAGCTTAGGGATGTCCAGAGATTTTTTTTTTATTTCCCTCTAAGCGTGGCTGCAAATTAGCTCGGATTCACCATGGGCAGTGCTGGGCTTTCATTTCTCCTGGAAGATAGGAAAACCCCAGGATTTTCTATCTCTTTCAAGTGAATTAGTTCACAGGGAGAGTGGGAAGCCAGAAGGGGTTATGTGATGTGCTGTGGCACTGATATGCCTGAAAATGAAGGACATGGCAAATTTTATAATGCCAAAGTGAGCTGTTTGGCCTCCACTTTTGCAGGATGCTGAGGAGCAGTATCATGGCTTTTCCTGAGCAGACTTTACCAGCTGCTAGCCTTGACTGCTGAATTTCCTGCTATTGTTGCAGGGTTCAGCATAACACTTGCTATAGGATTAACATTTTTTTTTTCAGAACTGTTGTGCCCAGGCTGAAATAGGTCCTGGTGAAAGAGCAGATGGTCTAGTCTCAAGCAAAAGCCTTTTTTTTTTTTTCTGGCACAAACCCATGGTGGGTCCTGCAAAAAAAGACATTGGAAGAATCAGACCCACTTCCCCACTTGTTCTCTCAATGACTGTCACGGCTGTGCCAAGTCTTTCCAAGGCGGTTTCATATCCTCCGGCGAGGATGTTCTGGAAATCGCTTGCAGAAAGCACAAGCAGAGATGATTTAGGGGAGCAATCTGCAGACTGACACTCCTCTGAGCCTTCAGATTCCATATCCAACTCTGCTGGATGGCTTAATATACTTTGGGAACGTGAGGCACATTCAATTCTGCTTTCCTAGTTTTCCCTGAAAATCAGAACTGCAGTCATGTTTGATTTCAGAGATATCCTGGCTGTGAATCAACCCCATTTTGCTGAGCCTACCTGGCTCTGCTGCTCTGAATTCAGGTACTTGCTTTGCTTGTTCCTGCACAGCTTTTTGCTGCTTGCCAGGACAAATTTTTCCCTTTTAGGTTCCTGGAACAAGTTCCTGCATTTCATGCGTTTAAGTTACTATTATCAGGTTTCAGACACAAGAAGACAAACAATATTCCAGCTCCTGGAGGCGTTATTGCCTGCTGCTTGCCTGGAGGGGCAGAGGATGGGCTTTGCTGCTTTCACCTTCCCCATTTCTCACCTTGGTGGAAATTTGGGGTCAAGAAATGCAGCAGGTAGCTCTGTGCAGGAGGTGTTTGCAAACTAAGGCTGCAGCTTCTTTTGGGTCCTTCTCGGTGGGTGAACCAAGCCTGCACGCACAGGTTTTTCAGCCCAGCCGTGGGAAAACCAAGCCTCTGCTAAGGATTTGCAGATGCAAGAAGAAAGCTAGAAATGCCAATTACCCCCCAAGATTCAGCCCCAGGCTCCCAGACCTGCCTTTGCTCCCCATTATATACAAGATCCTCCAGCTTCCCCTGGCAGATTTGCTTTTCTGGTTATTCTGGAGTGTGGACCAAAGGCGAAAAATCAAACTATTAAAAAACCACCACCAACAAAATCATCTTTCTAATTCATCCCAAATTGAAAGGGGCTTTGCCGGCTGATCCCCAACATCCTCAAAATGCAGATGCTCCTGAAACAGAGCCAGCAACACCATCAGGTAGGAACAGAGCCACTCTGGTAGTATTCCTCTTTTTATTTATTACTGCCTTAATTCTTCTCACATCTCCGGTATGAGAACGCGGTATGTCTGATTTATTTTGGGGGAGAGGGTCTTGTAACCACTCCAGAGTGAAACAAAACCTGAGCCTGTTTTTAATGACTAGAGAGCATCATCCATCTCGAGCCCTGTTTCCCAAGCTGTCAGTGCCTGAGTTGTGATAGCACAATAATTTCTCGTAGGGAAATATCCGTGCCAGTTTGTGCAGCACTTAGATATCAGCTCAAAATGTGCTGGCATACGGCAATGCAAATCTCTTTCCTCCCCTTCACATGTATGTCCAGCCAAAATGTTTTTTACTCCCTGGGAAGAAGGGCCAAAAAGAAGCGTTGCAGAGCTGAGCTCTGTTGTGGGAAATATGTTGCGTTGGAAAAATCTGTTGCGCTTGAAATGCCGGTACTCAAGAGGGAATTGCAAAGCTGCTTGAGAGTCTTGATTTATTTCAAGCGCTGGTGCTAAAATGCCATCAAATCAGAGATATCTTGGAGGGGGGGAGAAGCAGGAGCTGCACGCTGGAGGTGCTTGGTGCGTGGCTATTTTTTGTCCCTTGACCCCTGGCGCATCCCTCTGCGGTGAGAAGCAGCATCCCCCATGCTGCCGCACCCCACCAAGTGCTCACTGAACTTTTGATCGTGGCAAAATGCAAGCGGGATCTCACTCTACCGGCAGTCCCCAGCCATCAGGCAGCGCTGGCAGGGACCAGGCAGTGGAAAAAAACTGACTTAAGCTGTTCTGGCTGCCACCGAATGAGAGAAATCCCTGGCTCCTACCTCTCCGCCGTGCTCCCCACTAATAAAATCAAGGTGGGTTTGCTTGGGGACACACACCAGCATGCAACATAACAGCCCCCCACCAAGTCAAGATGCCTTTCCTGAGCCCGAGTGTCTGTCCAAGGCTGCTTAGTTCCCAACTCGGATCGAGAGACATGAAACAGCTCCTGCAGCACAGTGGAGGCACGTCCGACCCAGGCATGTATTTTATGTCATGAGGTGATGCCATTTTGTGCTAAATACTGAGTTTGCTTTTAAACGAGGAGGTGGGAAAGGAACGGACGGCTCTGCAGAGGAGCTGGGAAGGGAGAGGACAGCGATGTACAAATGCACACCCAAGACGCGCTACTGACATGCACAGGGGTTACAAAGCCTTTTCTCAAGCTCCTTTCGCAGAGTGGACAAAGGATTGCCAAGGCCACCTGCAACCAGGGTGGGGAGATGGATTATTTCTAGGGCTCTTTTACCAAAACAAGCTTTATTTTAATTGCAGTGTTCTCCCATCACCAGAGATTAGATGGAGCTGAGCACAGCACCCAGGTGGAGGCAAGACCTGGGTGCTGGGGAGGGTTTGACACTCAGAACTCACCTGTCCAGGGCGATGGCCGTCATGGAGTAGATGCTGGCGAAGACGGCGGCGATGGGGAAGAAGTTGTGAAACTTGCAGTAGAGCAGCCCGTAGTACCACTCGTTGTGGATGGCGTAGGTGAAGTTCACCACGGTGTTGAAGGCAGCCATGGAGGCTTCAGCAAAAGCCAGGTTCACCAAGAAGTAGTTGGTGACAGTGCGCATCCTCTTGTGAGCCAGGATGATCCACATCACCACCACGTTCCCCACCACCGACACCACCACGATGAGGGCGTAGGCGACAGCCCACAGGGCCACCTGCCACGGGGGCTGCACAAACTGGTTCGCAAAGGACTCGTTCAGGGAGATGTTGAGCAGCGGGTGCTCCAGCTCCACTTCCAGCGGCAGCGCGTTATCCATCGCTCCGCAGCGCAGCCCGACCAGGCACACGGATACCTCGGGACACAGTTTCCTCCTGGTTATGGCACAGCAGATCAGGATGCAACAAATTTTGGGCACAGGGCTAGTTTGGGGTGCAGGTTCCTCCTGTCTGGGGGTGCAGCTGGCACAGGGTGCCTGGCCATGTCAAGGCATGTGGCTGGTTCAGAGCACTGGTGCCTCCCAGTTTGGGCACAGCTGGACTGGGATGCACAGCGGGTTCAGGGCATGGGTCCCTCCTGGTTCAGGCACAGCTCGACTGGGATGCACGGCTGGTTCAGAGCACTAGTGCTTCCCAGTTCGGGCACAGCTGGACTGGGATGCACGGCTGGTTCAGAGCA
Organism: Falco punctatus; assembly: GCF_963210335.1. Lineage (NCBI taxonomy): Eukaryota > Metazoa > Chordata > Aves > Falconiformes > Falconidae > Falco > Falco punctatus. The sequence continues at coordinate 1,159,430 of NC_137600.1, read as the reverse complement.
CTGGTGCCTCCCAGTTCGGGCACAGCTGGACTGGGGTGCACAGCTGGTTCAGAGCACTGGTGCCTCCCAGTTCGGGCACAGCTGGACTGGGGTGCACAGCTGGTTCAGAGCACTGGTGCCTCCCAGTTCGGGCACAGCTGGACTGGGGTGCACAGCTGGTTCAGAGCACTGGTGCCTCCCAGTTCAGGCACAGCTGGACTGGGGTGCACAGCTGGTTCAGAGCACTGGTTCCTCCTGGTTCAGGCACAGCTGGTTCAGTGCACAGGTCCCTCCCAGTTTGGGCACAGCTGGACTGGGATGCACAGCTGGACTGGGATGCACAGCTGGACTGGGATGCACAGCTGGACTGGGACGCAGGTCCCTCTGGGCTTGGCTGCAGCTTCGCTAGGGTGGAAATTCCTCCCAATTCAGGGCACAACCAGTTCAGGATGCGGGTCCCTCCCGGTTCAGGACTGGAGCAGGATGCGGGTCCCTCCCAGTTCGGGCACAGCCGGTTCAAGATGTGGCCCCTCTTGGTTCAGGACCGGAGCAGGATGCGGGTCTTCCCGGTTCAGGATACGAGTTCCTCGCAGCCCGGGGACCCCAGGGTGCTGCCGGTTCAAGACGTGGGTCCCTCCCGGTTCAGGACCAGAGCGGGATGCGGGTCCCTCCTGGCTGGGGACCGGAGCGGGATGCGGCTCCCTCCCGGTTTGGGGTGCAGCCGGATCAAGATGCGGGTTCCTCCTGGTTCAGAACCGGAGCAGGATGCGGGTCGCTCCCGGCCCGGGGGCTGGAGTGCAGCCAGTTCAGGTTACGGGTCCGTCCCGGTTCAGGACCGGAGCGGGATGCGGGTCGTTCCCGGTTGGGGACCGATTCGGGATGCGGGTCCCTCCCGGCCCGGGGGCCGGAGCGGGATGCGGGTCCCTCCCGGCCCGGAGTGCAGCCGGTGCCGCGGCTGCGGTGGGCGAGCCACGACCGGGGCTTTTATAAGCGACTCGGGCGGTGCCAGCGCCCGGTGGGCAGAGCCGCACGGAGAGCCCTGCCCCTCCCCCGCTCCCCCCGCACTGCCGGGGGGGCCCGGCGCTGCAGCCCCCCCGTCCCGCTCCCCGCAGTGCAGAGCCGCCCGTCCCCCCGATCCCCCCCATTTTCACGCCACCTCATCCCCTCTCCGCCCTTTTTACCCTCAAAATCTCCCTGGGCTTTGCAGCCTTTTTGGGGGGCTGGCTCTAAAAAGTCCCAGGGACTTTTAAACATGCCGCTAATTATCAAGCTTATATATTTTATATATTCCATTTATTGTATATTACAAACCTTTCCAATAGAAGAGCCGTGGGATTTCTCTGGACGGCTTTACGGTGCGGTTGGCGAGTGCTTTGCATCTTCGCTGAACAAAGCAAATGTTTGATTTCTTGGAGAAGGAAAAGGTCTTCCCGTTCTGGTGCAACCAGCTTCCCACCGCTGCGAACAGGATGGCACATTTTACTGCGCGTTTTACTGCCCCTTCCCTCAGAAAGCAAACACGGGTCCTGTTGGGCCGGCGAAACCGCCACTGAAGAGTCTTTTCTCCTAGGAATAAGCTGCTGGAATCTAATTAAACCCCAAACAGAGCTCCGTGCCTTCCCACAATCTGGGTTTCTAATATCCACAGGCAGGGGTGATTTTAACTTACTCCTCCGGCATTGTGTTATTGCCAAAAAAATGGGCAAACCCCCCCCCCCCCCCCCCCCCCCCCAAACAACTGTGTTGCTGCCTGCCAGGAGAGCTGCTTTTCCCTCGGGATGCACCGGTGCAATGAAGAGGAAAATCACCTCGGAAAGCTGAGTGTGTCCCTTCGGTTTGCTAAAGGATGCTCCTAAATGGCTTTCTCGGGATGCAGCCTCCCAGCTTGGTGGAAGGGGAGCACTCAGCTGGAGGAACCGCTGCCAGGTAAAGCTGTGGTTTGCCGAAAACCGGGAGAAACCAGGGTTGGAATTGCACAGCTGAGCATCGTGGAGGGAGGATGCTCGGGCTCTGAGCAAGCCCTGAGGGAAGCCTGAGGGACTGAAAATCTTTAGTCCCTGCCAGCAGGTCAGTTGTTGAAGCGAGACTGAGCTTTTTAACCCGAGGATGGATGAAGATGGAGATCCATTTCAACCAGGGCCTCCGCGTTTCCAGCAGCCATGGGAGCAGCAGCTGCCTGGGTGACTGCGGAGGGGTCCAGGCCGGGGGCTGAGCACTTTTCCTGCATCCGGATGCTCCTGGACCACTCGATGGCAGCATTGCCTAAAAATGCAGGAGGAGGAATGGGCGAGCAGCCTGCCGGGGCCGGGGAAGGCTGGCTGGTGATGCCATTCCCCATGCCACCCCACCTCACCAAGCTGTTTCGGGGCATTGCTATAAACCTGGCAAAGGGTGAACCCCAAAGGGGGCGAGGCCCTGGCAGGGGGGTCACACAACATGAGCAGCCATCTCAGCCCACCCCAGCAAACCCTTTCCCACTCCCTCGATCCCTGAATTGGTCCAAGCTGGTAGCACCACCCCAAGGACCACTGCAGGGCTGAAAGAGAGCACACCCCTGCCTCCTGCCTCAGTTTCCCCACCTGGAAAAAGGGGCCAGTGCCTTTGCATGCTCCTGTTGGGAGGATCCGGCTCTTTCTTTCTTGTGCTGCTGCCGTGCAAGGAATTGAAATGCAGCCTGAAGTCTGGAGCAAAGGCTCTGGAAGGGGCACGTGTGTATCGACGTGCTCAGGCCACCGAGTGCTGGGTAGCCTGGGGGAGGATTTCACTCAAAGGTTATGTTTTCTTTCTTTTGGATGAGATTGCTTTAAAAGCAAAAAAAAAAAAAAAAAAAAAAATCAATCAATCCTAGGATGGAAACCTGCGTGAGGGAGAGCAGATGTATTTATTGCTCAGCAAAACCAAACAGATTATTGCAAGCTTTTGACAACTAATTAATGCTTGTGGGGCCCTGTGAAGATGCCAGTGCTATTCTGGGCGTGAACGCACCGGGCTATGCCAACAAGTCCCCTCCTTCCTTTCCCCCAGGACGCTCGTATACCTTCACGGATATCACCAGCCCTTTCAGAGCACAGAGAAAGGCTTTGTAACTGGCAGCTGGAGAAAACCTTGCCTTTTCCTGTTGTGTTTTCCAGAAGGACAGGAGCCTCTCACGCTATAGGTTTCCCAGCAGAGTCCCCCGCTGGGCCAGGGTAACAGCAAGTGAGTACAAAGCGTGGTTGTCTGCGAGGAAAAACTGGCCTCGTCCTTCAGGGAACCCTCAGAGATGGAGTTTTTCCAGCTTCCAAAGTTTTGGCTCCTGCATCCACCCTGGCCTGGGCATTGGAGCCCATCTCCCCGTTGCATAAAGCTGGGTGGGAGGAACACCAGGAAGAGGTTCAGGATTTGCCACCTCCCCAAAACATGACTGCACGTCCTAAACAACAACTAACCCTTACAAACTGCCAGTAGAGACGTTTGCATGGCTTTTTGCTTGGGTGAATAAAACAAATGCAGGTGGATCAAGCTGTGCTATAAATTCAGGGCATGGCACCAGTGGGGGACAGCAGCTTGCACCCAGCAAGGCAATAATGTCTTTTCCTAAAACAGCTGGATCCAGAAGGGAACATCTGCCCTGGCATATCGCTTGAGCAGAGCAGGGAAGCAGCTTGCCCTTGCCTCGCTGTGCCCGCAGAAGAGGCAGTGAGGAGCCACACAAGCCATTTTCCACAGCACCAAACAGCACTTGGATGCTTAGCTATCCATCAGCAGAAATAACGCACTTGGCCAAGCTGTCCCTCATAATTAATTTGGAAATCGCACAGTCCAAAACCCCAGAAAAAAAAAGCTGCATCCTACAAAATGGGTTGTGCAAGCACAATATGCCAGAGTGCACATCTCCAAGCTTCCCACCTTCCCCCGTGCTGTTGCTTTGGCTTTAAATTGAGCACAGCTGAGCTCTGCTTTGGGGGTTGTATTTTGCAGCTGGTTGGTGTCTGCCAGGTTGGGGTCGTTTGGTAATTAGTGAGTGATCTTCTTGCTCCCAAGTAGCTTTGTGCTGGAGACTTCAAAGCAGGGTGGATGGAGACTGTGTGGCTCTGAACTGTGGTGTTTTTGTTAAATGTAAGTTTTCTTTCTGTTTTTTAGCAGGAGGTGGGTGAAGCCTCCTTGTCTGGAGTGGCACAAGGTGGGATTTGTTTCCCTGGGGAGGAAGCCTGCCCTGTGCAGGGGGTGCTGGGCACTGAGGACCCTCTGTTTAGGGCAGTGCTGTGGTGGTATGAAATCTTTCCAAAGCTTTTTAAGGCAGTTTAAAAAAATATTTCCTGATCTTGTGGAAGGAAAGTGTTAAGTTTTCTCCTCAGAAATGAGGCTTTTGAGGATGCTTTGGTTGACTGTGTGCTCTGTAAGTCACTTGCAGCCCTAGCAAGGACTGTGTTATGTGGTTGCAATCAATAATATAGCTCTTAAGTTGGTGAATAAGGGAGTGCTGTGCATTTGCTATATGCTGGCGTGGGCTTCTGGAGCTCCCTAGACCAAGGGCACACTTAAGGATGGATTTAAGCCCATATGTGAGTTAAAAAGTGCCTAAACCTGTTGGATGGTAGCATTCCTGTCGCAATAGGGTCCTTGAGTGCCTGCAGTGGAGGATCAGCTGGGGGGATTCTTGCAGCTCTGTGGCACTGTGGAACCTTGAGGCTGTAGGAGGTGATGGGCAACCCCCTCTGAATCCCGTTAGAGATTTGTATAGCCGCCAAAATCCCATCCTTAATAGAGGTAACGAGGGGGGAATAGCCGGCAGAGGGAGTTGTGAATTTGGGGAGATGTGGTTTGTTAAGAAAATACACTGGTGAGTCTGAGATCTACCCCAGGTTCAGTGATTTGAGATGGGCTTTTAAAATCCTGCCTTCTAATTAAGTCAACCCACTAATACTGCTGTGTCTCTGAAGCTGCCTGCAGCAGCAACGAGGTACTGGAGGAGTCCCTGATTTTGGAGCAAGAGGAGAAAATAACTAGGATTATCCCACACCCGCCCACTCCCCAAAAAAAAGGTAAACCCCACACTAGCAAAATAAAATACAGGGGTTTGTTTGCTGCTATGCAAGATAAGCAAGGGAAGGAAAATGTTGATCCTGGAGGAACAGATAGCAGGTTCCTGAGCCAGCCTAAACTTCTAGGGATGGGCTTGATGTAGCACCTGGCTGTGAATGCTGAAATACCCTCTGCCTGGGCACAGGCTGCTGAGCAGCCCTCTCCTGCCTGTAGGCAATTATTTGTTAATTTAATCCAGCTTGTGTTAATTTTGCTGTTAACTTTAAGGGCAGGTTCTCACCAGCAACACTTGACTTGGTCCAGAGCGTCTCCTGCTGAATTTTCTTTTCAGTTTAGCTTCCCACCTCCCTGAAAGATGCCTTGGGGGCTTCGTTGGAGGGTTCGCTTCTCTCCATCCCATCTTTTGCTTGCTTTATTCTCCGTTTCAGGTGGAAGAAGGCTCAAACTTAGGCTGTTTTAACTGTTATTTTAGGCTTGGCTATGCCCAGCCTAAGCAAATCCTTTGGCTGTGTGGGTGAATAAGCTGTCTTGTGCTCCTCCGAAGCCTTTGTGGAAGTTCAAAAGCCTTTTCCCCAGCCCCAGGCAAAATGTCTCTGCTTTGAACTTCAGAGCTGGCAGTGCAGCAGCTCGGGGGTCTGCAGGGCTTTGACTGCGGGCAGGATTTAGGGCATAAAGCATTTAGCCTGGACCCAGGGGTAGCTGCTACCTCCCTGCCTTGAAGGTCCTGGCTCATTGGTTTTTAAGCCAAACCACTTGTTTTGTGGTTACTGGGATGGAGATGAGCCTGGACCAGCCCTGACCTCTTGGAAGAAGAGCTGATGGAAGGGCAATTTGTGATGGGAATGGCAGTTTTACTCTTCCTGGCAAGCTGCGGAGAGGAATCTGAAGGACCAGGAGAGGGAAGGGCCACCCCTTGCCCCTCTCTGTTAGCTGGTGATAGTGCTTAATGAGTTAAAAAATTAATGGGATCAAAAATAGCCTGCATGCGGGTTTAAGGGGTGAAGGAGGTGGAGCTGGTGCTTCTTTGGCAGATGCCCCAGTGGCCAAACCTCCTCCTGAGTTTTTTGCCCCAAATAGGAAGAGCAATTACTGATGGAAAGGAGAAGCGTAGGCAGTGTTTGCATTGCCCTGAGTGCCGGGCTCCTCCAGGCAGCTCGTGCTTCTCCCCAGCAGCTTGCTCCTTAATTTCTCCTTCCTTTTTTGGAGCCTCCTGCTGCTTTTTGACACATCCTCAGCCTGAAATTGCTGAAGCCTGGCGCAGGTGTCCTAGCAACGTTCCCGGCCTTGCAAGGGGTGGCTGGTGGTAGCCCAAAGCATGGAGAACCTGGCTGTGGACACCCCGGAGCAGCCCCCTTGGAGGTGTGTTTCAACCCTAGGGGAGGTGTGTTTTTTCTTCTTTCTCCCCTCAAAAAAATCTTCCAGGAGCTGAAAAGTTTGGGCTTGTCCCACCTCTGTGTTGTTGCACTCGAAACATGGATTTGGCTTTGCCTCTCCAGCTGGGTGCACCCCTGGGAAATGGCCTGTTGGGATGGATAAGACCCTCTTGGGTTTTAAATGGGGGGTGGGTGTGGGGGTTGGCATTAGCCTCTACACAGGAGTGACTGGCCACTGCAGCTGGTCACCATGGCGAGGGTGATCAATGCAGTAGATGAGCTCAGACTTGGTGTCTTCTGACCATGCTGTCCCTGGTGGTTGTCTTAATCTGCGATGTTTTCCCATGGTGTTGGATTCTGGGTTAGCACCTGAAAGCTGAGCTGTGGGGTTTCTGCATGACTTAACCCCCTGTGTTTCCTCACCTCTTCCTCCCCCTCCACCCAGGTTTCCATGCTGAGGCCAACCTGGAATGCAGCCCTGCGGTATCTCCTCCAGGTTTGCGGCTCCAGATGTGTCACCTTTTCCATGGGAGAGCAGCTTAGGGGGCCTTGAAGGACCCATTCAGATGTACATCGTTAGATGGATGGGCTGAATGGCAATGGGATTGATAGTGTCCAGCTCCAGGGAAGCTGATTCCAGCTTTTCCTTGTGAGGACTGCAAACCATCTGGGTGGGAAAGGCTCTGGAGATCTCAAAGCTGGGCTGCTTAGATAAGCTTGCCTGAGTCCATGTCTCCGTGGCTTTGAGCATCTCCAAGGACATCAGTTTCCTACCATACTGGGTCCCTGTTTGAGCATCCTCATGCTATCGGAGCTGGGAAAATTAACAATATCCCACTGGACTTTCCAACTTTGCAGCCAAGCTACCTGGTGGCTCGTTGCGACACCCAAGGGTTGCTTCTGGGCTGGGAAATGAGTGCAGCAGAACATTGCCAGCCCAACGCGCTGTTTTAGCAGGAAACCTGTCTACACAGCTTTGAAGGGGGCCGTAGAGATGAAAGGCTCAGCCAGAGACTGGCACTTTGCATGGGGAAAGGAAAGTTGGGGAGAAAAAAGCTTCTTTTAAAAATTATTTCCCACCCCCCCACACCCCCCCAGCTGGAAGTGGTAACACCATCACCCAGCCCGATGCCATGGAGCTGGGACGGCATAAGGAGGTCACTTGAGAGCAAACACTTGCAAATACTATATCAAACTAGTTCACTGGGAGTTTTGTGGCTCACTAATGGCTTGGCTCTAATAAACTGCGTGAATTTAACAGTGAGGTGGTAAAGTTTATTAATACTTCATGCCTGGGGCTGGTGAGCCCTGGCAAACTCGATCCAGGTGACAGCTGCGGAGGAATTTGTTTTGCAAACAACTCTTGTAGCTCCGGTTTTTGCTTGCGGTGTAAAAGACGGCAGTGATGCTATCTTCATGATATTTTTGGTTAAAAATGATCATCTTCTCCAGTACAACCTGCTTTGCTAGCTCTCCCTAGCTGCCAATGAATTAATGAGCTGGCCTCTAAACCAAGCAGTAGCTAATTAAGCTATTTTCAATTCCCAGAACCTCTTAATTCACCCTCTTTGCAAGGATGCAACATTAAGTGGGATTCAGATTGGCTTTTGCCAGAGGACTTGAGAGAGGTGCTTCCTCGCAGGAGCCTGTTTTCATATACAACTTCAACCTCCTGACCCCAGAGGCTGGAGGGAGTGAGCTATGCAAATAAAAGCAGCAAGACGTGCTTTTAGCTGAGGCATACAACGCTTTCTCCCGGCCTTTTTGTATGCAAACCACTGACTTGTGTTTTAATGGATTTTTTTTTTCCCCTCTTAATGCATGTGGTTTAATTGGCTGGTATTGTTCTACCCCAAAAATAACCGCAAAAAAGCCCTTCTGCGGCAGAGCCATTGCGCACGTGTGTTCTGTCACCAGCTTGCTCGCCTGGCTGGGACTTCTCACTGTTATTTCATGGTGGAAATACTGAAGCTGCTGGGAAACAATCTTCTGGGAGATAAAAAGGAGGGTTTATGCCAAGCTGTTAGGGAAGCGATGTTTGCTATGTACACCCTCAGTCTGGAGGCACCAGCCTGGAGGGGATCTGGGGATGTGTGTGGGAAGGATGCTGTCCTGAAATTAAGGCTAAACAGCCTCAAGAGAGGTGCTGGGACTCAAGGAAGAGCAGAGCTTTGGATGGGTTCGTGTTACGGAGCTTTGAACTGCAAAGATGATGAGGCTGGAGGCATAGCCCTGTGCATCGTGCGTTTGGAGTGGACTAGTAGCAAAAGATACATGTGGGTTGGAAAGCCTTTCTCTCCAGCTGAGCCTTAAGTGGATAAGTCATAAAGAAAACTTGTCCAAAGTGTTTTAGCATGAGCTAAACAGCATCTTGCTCTCTAGCTGCTTCCAAAAAAGTGGTTAATCTATTTTAGCTGTGGTTGTTCCCTTCTTTTCCTTTTCCCAAAATGCAATTTGTGCTGATGGCCATAAATAACTCCAGCCTGAAAGGTGGTTGAGATCGTCTAAGTGCAGCTAGGGGTGTGTTGGCCAAATTGAATGAGAGGTGAGCAATTGGTTTGGGTATGAAAACTCTTGCATTACAGCTCTGAAGTCAGTAGAAGAGAGAAAGAGGAATAATTCTTGACAGCAGCTGATGGGGAGAGAGGAATTAGTGCTTGAATTGGCAATATGAAAAGGTGAGGAGCCACTGCAGGGCAGAAAAGTGTCTCGAGGAGGAAAATCAAGTGGACTTTTGCTACTGGAAATTAAATTGTGGGGGTTTTCTTTCTCTTTTTTTTTTTTTTTTCCCTTGTTTTTTTTTCTTCTTAAAATCACTTCTTGGAAAACACAAGGGAATTAGAGGTGACATTCTGAAGGCGGAAGGGTCTGGTGCAATAAACTAATTGAGTCAAAAGGTATGCAGCTCATACCAACGCTCGTCACTATTTAGTTGAAGGCACAAAGCAGTGCTCGGTAGCTGGGGGGACAGTTCTGCTCCTGATGCTCTACAGCTGCTTGTTTCTGGCATCTAGAGCCATGTGCACCATTGTCTCTGTGCCACCTGCCCCAATTAGTGACTATCTTTGTGTTGGGAGCAGGGAGGAAACGCTTTCAGAGTACAAAGTTGCATGCAACGGCCAAATAAGTGCGTGATGCCCACGGACGTGGGGGATTTGGGCTGAGAAGGATGGAGGATCGCTCGGTGGCGCGGGTGCTCGCGGTGCTGCCATTGGCACGCTCCTGCTGGCTTTGGTGTTATCGCCGTTGCCTGCCAAGACCGACGCTCTGTGTTGTAACCTCCCCAAAAGCCCAACTGGCAGTGGTTTGGGGGTTTAAAGCATGCTGAGCAGCCCGGTGGCTTTTGTTGTGTTTGGCACCCCATGAAGCTGCCTTTAACCCACGCGATCCCGGGCTGGGTTTACACCAAGGGTGACCTTACCTTCAGCCACCTGAAAAAACAAATCTGGTTAAAATGGTGCTCGTTCGGGTGCATCAGCCTGATGGGGCAAGTTTTTTTGGCAAATTAGCCAGGCTCCTTGTAGGAAAGTGTCTGTAGAATTAAGGAAAGAATAAGAAATGCGTGATGTGATAATTTTTATTTATTTGCTGGCCTCTATTCTAGCTTCTCTGTAAAGGAGAAGCACCTCTGCAAATCCTTTTTCTTTTCCCCCCGCTCCCCTCTTTCAATTTTTTAATATTTTTTATATTACCATATTAATATATACTGTATTATTATAACAATACGGTAGCCGCTGTTAGAAAACCACAACAGCTGCTCTTAGTGGAGACCACAAAAGGTCAGTGTATGACATCAAAAGTGTTATGGAGAAACTGGTCAGATTAATTTCTACTGATGGTTAAGCTTAAAAATATCGACTCTACCTCTGACAAGATAATTTTACTGTTTTTAAAAGGACTTGTGATAAGGAATTTAATCTTTTTAAATGAAAACCAGGCTGTTCTCTTAAGCATACACAACATTAAGTGAGACTCTTACTATAGACTGGAAAAATATGCCAGGGACAGTCAAAGTCAATGCAAAATAACAAACAGCAAGAGGTAGCAGGAAAAGAAACAGGTTAAGTGCAGCTCTGGTTAAATCCGTAGCAGTTCTTCACATCAGTTAACGGCTCAACGTGGCTGTCTTTGAGGTGGGAACTTCTGGGACTTGGTCTCGTCTTGGCTGTTACCATCTTGATGAATTCAATAACTTGTAGAGGGCTGGGGGGAAACAAGAGCCCCTCTTCCTGGAAGCAACCTCTCAACTAAAGCTGTGAGATGCAGGAGCCCAGAGGTCCAGGTACTCTTGCTGGAAGTGAAGGCAGCTGTTAAAGCCCTGCTTCTGAGAAGCTTTTTAATCTCTCTATTTTTTTTTTTTTTGGGGGGGTGGGGTGTTTATCCCTCATGAGGGCTCTTTTGATAGGAAGGTGTCAGGTCCTTCTGAAAAGCTTGAAGCATCGCTGGTCATGACCTCTGTGCTGGTGTGCAGCAGCACTGGAGAACAAAGAGAATATGAAATTATATCATTTTTTTTGTGCTTAAAAAGAAATCTCAGGTCCTGTAGTCTTGGTAGCAAGAGCTACAGCAACAGAACCCCAGGCGAAGCACGAGTTTATTGATATTTTCCCTGTACTGGATGCCCAGGGCATGTTGGAGAGCATGTCCTGGGCAAGGTGATCTCTGGGATTTTGGGGTGATTGCTACAGCTTTAGCAAAGCTGCTTTTAATTTCCAGGCAAAGGACTTCTGAGGTCACTCAGCAGCTGTTTTAACCCACTGCTGAGGCAGAGGAGGAGCAACAGACTGGGCAGGAAGACTTAAGGGGTGCAAAAGCAGGAGGTGGTGCAAGCTTACCCTCGCTAGTGACGGCATCTTTATTGAGAGGTCACTGTGTCTTGCAAACTCCCGCCTTCAGCATCGACAGAAGGAAAAAACCTCTCCAATTTGGCTTCAGCCCCTTCAGCGGTTGGCTTGCCGCGTGCCTCTGCTGCTCTTCTTGCTATAACTCTTCGTTTATGGCGAGAGCACCGTGTGTTTCCAAGTGTTGGCCTTTTATTTATTAAATGACGGCTTTATTTCGACCCAGCAATGTCTGCCAAAAGTGCTCTAAATGAAGAGCGGAGATTATCCGTAACGCAAACAGCCCCGCTCTGGAGGCTGCACGCAAATGAAATGAAGTCAGCTAAATTGGATGATTGCTCTAAGCAATTTAAACCCAAATACATCTTGCTGGGGTTGCATCTCTTCTTTCCTTCTCTTGGCTGTGTTTTTTGTTTTGGTTTTTTTTTGGGGGGGGTGTTGACTTGTGCATTTGCAAGCATATGCTTCAAGATAGTGTGTTTCCAAGTAATTAAAAACCCGTCAGGGTACGTGCCTCACCTTGGCTCATTGCTGGGATGTTGCAGGGGTGGAGGGGAAAGAGCCTGGAGCTGGTAGGAGGATGCCGAGTCTCCTGGTCTTGCTGCAAAGGGAAATCTAGGGATAATTTGGGGGTGGATTTTGGTGTTTGGGCTCTGTGCAAATCTCTGGCTCCACACACATCTTCCCTAAGCCATTTGCAGCTCCGTTCCTAGAAGTGCAGTGCAGTCACTGGGTGGTTTGAGTGTAGCAACCGTTGCTTGGGCTGGGTAGAAATGTTTTGGGTTTTAAGCTGCACGGGGGTTTGCTCGCTGCTGGCCAGCATCCTGCCTGGAGCGTGCCAGCCCTGAATTCCCATAGAAAACAACGGGTTAGTTAAGGCTTCCTGCAGCGTGATGATTATTATTTTTTTTTTTTTTAACTCTTATTTTTCTTTTTTGTGGTATGCCAAAAAAACCCCAACTGGTTATAAATAGTTGACTGGTGCAACTAAAGCCTGGGATTCCCTCCTTAAAAGCATTTCCTAAAGGCTTTTGGGAAATGGCCAAATTTTAAATGTGCTGGGTGTTGTCAGACTAATGTTGTGATTTCCAGGCGGGATGTGCTTTGATGTGCTTTGCCCTTAAAAGAAAAGGTGCCTGTTTTTATTTTTTCCCCCAAAGGGCAGTAGTGCAGAGGTGCTGTCCTTGGAGATGCTGCCGGTGGCGTGGGGGACAGCAGAGATACCTGTAGCTGAGTTTGCATTTTCCACCTAATTTCAGGATTGTAACGAGTCCAGGAAATGAGACTCTGTCTTCAGTGAAAGCTTGTGGCCCACGTGGCTGGAAGAAAAATGACTTGAAGCCACACATTTGTGTTCTGGGGGCGGGGGAAAGGGTAAAACAAACCTTGTGCTCCGGGAATCCTTATGGCTCGTGTGCAACTTCACACCCCGTTAGTGCAAGTTTTTGCAGAGAAAAGGCTGTGGTGGCTCGCACACTGCTCCACCAGGGCTGGGGGGTGGCAGAGGGGACCTGCTCCCACCTCAGTGCCACCCTGGGAGCACGCAGGCTTTGCCTCCTCTCTCTCTCTGCGCACGCTGCCGGAGAAAGAGCTTGATTAGATAATTGTATCATGAGCAGCTCCGACAACTGTCAGGATGGATAAAGCTCCTGAAGGCGAGAGATAGCAAAGACCTCCATTATTTCCCATGGATTTTGAACCTGAGAAAGGCTACTGGGATTGGTAAGGATGGAAGGGGAGGTGGGAATGGCCGGGGGCGGGAGGTGGCGGGGGGGGGGGGGGTCGGGGGGTATTGTAGGCAAGCACAGTCATCTTCTTGTCTTCCACGTAAATTTGGACTTTAGAGGAAGCACGGTTGGCCAATATCGCATTGCTATTCGGATCCCTTGGTGCCACACTGGAGTGTCGGGCCAGCAGAGCTACTCTGTCCTTGGCCAAAACTGCCTTTAATTCCTTTGTATGCAATTAGTTTATTTTTTGTCCTGATTGGGTTTCTCCCTGTGGTGGCTGGTTTTCCTGCAACAGATGAGTCAGTTGTGCAATGAGTTCATGCTGAGAACGGTGCTGGAAAAAAACACGTTTAGGGCAAAATATCCTTGTAAAGGGAAATGACGGCTGGACCACCTGATCCAGCACCCATTCAGGATTAGGCAGGATGCTAAAATTAATAACAACCTTTATTTTTCTTCAGGAAAATAGGGTTTTGGCATGCCGTGCACCTTGCACACGGAGCTGCCCTTGCAGCTGTGCGGTGCTGAGCTCGGTGGCTGTGTTTTATCCGGCAAGGTTTGGTTACTGCTGACGTAGGCTTGCAGCTCTAATTTATCTTAGTAGCTGAAGTTTTCATCCGGCTGGTCATTAATGGCAATTAATACTCTCTCTGGGTACGGTGCCTTTGATGGCATCCCCCCTGCCCCGGATAAACCTCTGCTATTTAACGCTACACTGTGGTTTTCTATCTACAACTAATTTTTCTTCTTATCAGGGATTTAATCTCTGGCAATATGGCTAAACATACGTTCAGTGAATTTGTCCGGAGGCTTATCAGAATTTGCTATTTCCTGGCTCGTGCAAGAACTAAGGATTTATTTTTATTTATTATTATTTTTATTATTCAAAAGCCCAGCTAGAGGAGGCAGCTCTGGGTACAGGCGCTATCGATCCATGCTGGGTTGCAATGAAAGGGGAGCGCCAGTGGAAAGGCTGCTTGGGCAATTTGTTTTGTGTTCGGCATTTCAACCTCGGATAGTAAATGCTTCTAAAGCTCCGTCAGCGAGTTATTTAGTCCATATTTTCCCAGCTGCGTGAGGTCTGTACTTGCATCGATCAAATGAGTGTCGCCGACTGTGCCGCAGGGATACAGAGCGGTGAAGCTATTGCTAGAGCAACTGGTGCAATTGTTTTGGGGGGTAAGAGGAAAAAAAAAATCTTAAAGAAATGAAATTTAGCTCAATATTTTGAGGTTGGAATTCAAGTCTGGGTGATATTCAAGTGTGAAGGGAAGGAGTAAGGCTGGAAGGTGGCTCCAGCTCTTGCAGTCCCGCGTGCTCCCTGCCCTTTAGGTGTGGAAGGCGTGAGGGTTTGGGGGCAGCAGGTTGTCAGTAGGATAAATAATGCTTTTTTTTGTCATCTTTTTTGCCTGATTGTGCTGCTTATGTGTTCTCCTCCTGGCACAGAGTCTGTGCAGCCTGTGTGAACCCACTCAACCACCTCTGCAGAAGGGGGACGGTGACCGAGCGCTTCCCTCCTGCGTGAGCTTCAATCTGCAGTAGGAACCGGTGCCCCTTAGAGACCGGCCGCTAGTGTTGAATTAAACTTAATGATGCTGCATACAAAAATGGTTTTAAAATAGCCAAGTGATGCAGTCCAGGGGGCTTTTTCCTCACTGGAGCCAGTGGAGGACAGAGGCTGCAGGAAGGTGACTTTCAAGGGAGCATGACTGGTTTTAGCAATAAGCTATTTGGTCTGAATTTCTTCATGCTTGGCCTGAAAATATTTTGTAGCGTGACTGACACATCTAAGGAAGCAGCAGCCAAGGGATTAAAAAATATTTATGCATTCACTGTAGAGAAATTGGAGTTGGCTGTTAACCTACGCTCAGCGCATGGATGCTGGGCATCTCTGGATTCATGTGCTTTCTTGCTCTCCCGGGGACGTGTGGATTGATAACAAAATGTAGTTGTTCATCTGGGGCTTGGGTGCACACAAACGTGCTTTTTGGTCGCCCCTCAGAGCTGCCCATTTATTTTTATTAAGTTTTTATTTATTTATATTTGGGGCTCCAAAGCTATACAGGGGTTAAAAGGCACTGAAAAGCGAGTTGATTCTTTATTACTTTTTTTTTTCCACTGCTCTGCTGTCTCTGAGCAGGTTTTCATCTGTGACCACCAGAAAAAGCATCATTTTGGAGGCAGAATAAATCTTACCTATTTATTTGGCTGACAGAGGTTCTCTTATTTCCCCTGATATATTTTTCTTCCCGCTCCCACCCCCTACAGATGTTATGACACATTTCTGGCTGTAAGCCCTTTCTCTCCCCAGGATATCAAATGACTGAATCTTGCTACTACTTGGTGCTAAGAGGAACTGTTGAGAGTTGGCTTTGTGCTGGCTTTTAATAACGTGTGTGAAGAGATACAGCAACTTTGGCAGAACAGCATCACTCAGAGATGATGATCTTGGGATGGGATGGTGGAGTAACACCTGTAGGTCCGTGGCACGCAGAGATTTTGGATCTGCGAGTAAAGTCTGGCAGACTTATAAACGTTTTGCATTTGCAACTGGTACCAAAATATGCATCTGACTCGTGGCTGGGATTGTTTTCTACCATGAGATGATGGCTTGTGGTGGCTTTGGATGCTCCTCCAAGGTGTGTTAAAGGATCTGGTGCTGGCGGCAGGAGGGAGCTGAAGCCAGGAGGATTCTGTAGTGGGAGGTGTTGGGCTCTTTTATAGTTGTGCCTTGTGATGGCTGGAGGCATAAACGCCTTTAAATCCACCTAAGGATCACGTTTTTGGGGAAGAATAGTCAGCAATGGGTTTATTTCAGCCATTGTGTGGTTCTACTCTTATTCTGAAGCTCCATAATGATTAATACCTGATTCTGATCTTGTTTTTCCCTGCTTTTCATCCTTATGGCTGAGTTAACATCATCACCATTGCATCCAAGACGTGAGGTTTAGTGCCAGAATGTGGAAAAGACCTAAAAAGACTTTTTTTTTTTTTTTTTTTTTTTTTTTTTTAAAAAAAAAGCTGTTGAAGTGGCATATCTGCTTCTAGGTCTCAAGCTCCTGGGAAATGGCAAAGCCTGGGAGCTTTTTGGGTAGAGGGGGTGATTAAAGCCAAGCTGTGTTATTACAGGAATGTAAATGAATTGGCTGTGTAGTTACAGGCCACGGGGCTGTGCATCACCTCGGTGAAACGTGCTGCTTCCCTGAGATCCTATAGAAGGAAACTCAGCCCTGAAGCCCTGGGTATACAGAAGACCACTGAACAGGGCTCTGCTCAACCCAACCCCCAGTTCCATGTGTGGGTTTCCAGTTTTTTTGTTGGAGGAGCTCAGCAAGCTGGGAAAAGCTTTTCTGGGTATGCACAGGTAGTGATTTTTAAATTTCTCTGTAGGTTCTTGCTTTCCCTATATCGCATCCTCTCCTGCCAATGGTGGCTTGGGGCAGCAAGTCCTTGTTGCTAATGCTGGGCTACCTGGATCCCTGATATACTCAGGAGTATTTTTTTTTTTTATTATTTCTTGAAGTCCTGGGCATGAGAGCAGGGTTGCGCAGCTGGGCTGAGCAATGCTGATTTATCATCAGGGCTGTAAATCAGGCTTGTGGCTTAGGGAAGAACCAGAAGCTGCTCTGGCGTTTGAGCCAGAGGCTCAACATCGAGGCGTTTTATTGCATTAGAAGCTTTGTTTTTCTCCGTTGCCATATGAGGGGGTGTGCCGGTCCAGGGTTGGCCGCATGTTGGTGGGAAGGAGCTTGGAAAGAGCCTGTGTTTCCTTACAAGCCCCAATCTCGATGAATTTTCTCCAGTTCCCAGGCTGTACATTAGCAGCTTAACCACGCGTTAAGCATGTGAGTTACAAAATCTCTCTGGAATATCTGCTGTGACTTATTGCAGAAAGATGCGACCCCCTCCGCCACGCCGGTTGACGTTGGATCTCTCCCACCCATCGCGATGGTGCAGTCGATCCTGCTGCAGAGCTTTGGCTGGAAAAAGCCGAGCAAATCGCAGGAGGGATGTTTGCTGGGGATAAAATGACGGCTGGTTGATCGTGGTGGCACCCGCTCTGGGCAAATAGTAACAAGCTCAGGATCTTCCAACAAGTTTGGGTTTGGGTTTTGTTTTTTTCGTTGTTGTTGTTTGGTTTTTTTTAAAGCAAATGTGCACCATTAAGGCTGGGGGGAGGAAATGATCAAGGAAAATACATGCTCAGAATAATTTGTGGATAATTAAACTCATCTGACTCCTCTTGAGAATGGAGGGGGAAGGTTGTTTTTCCTGAAGCTGCTGTATGATTTCTACAGCCCCGTGGCTTTATTATTTAGCATATTTAGCCAGGTATCTTATGGCAGCGGATTAAACATCCGTGGCAGAGAGTAAATCTGGGCATGGGAGTGAGAAATGGATGGAGCAGGAAGATTGCTGCACCTCCATCCATACTTCCCAGGCACAGACCACGGGGCCGAGGTGCAGAGAAGTTATTTTTAGGTTTTAGTTATTTTTACTGTTGGGAACCCATGGAATGAGTTTATCTGCTGTGGGTTGATTAGCGAGGCTTTTTAATGGGGACAGCTGTGGCGACTCAGTGTTTTGGAAAGTCTTTGGGGTTGTGGCTTCCCAGTGGGTTTTACCCCGTGCTGCAGGGAGTAGCTTGCTAGAAAATGGAATAAAATTCCTGTTTTCCTGAGGTCTATGAACTAATAAATCTCTAAAAAAAGCCAGGAAAAGGTGAAGCTGCCATCTATGAGCTACAACTTCATCTTCATTTTGCAATTTTAACTTCTCTGCTGGCAAAACCTGATTTCTTGGGGCTATAAGCCCGGCAGTGTCTGTACCCTTTGGCATGTACTAGCCCAAATTATAAGTGATATTTTGCTGAAGCAGTATCTGTCAGATGTCCCACCATGTCTGTGTGGCTTTGGGTTGTTGTTTGTTTTTTTTTTTTCCCCTGTGTTTTTCTTTTTTCTTTTAACCCAGCTGAGCTCTGTGTGTTTGCATCCACCTGCTTGGCTGCAGCACTGAGGCTCTGCGGAACAAGTGGCCAGAAAGGAGATGCCAAAACAGTTAAAAAGCGAGGAAAAAGAAGTGACCCCAGTGACTGGGGCCTTCAGGAGCTGCAAGGAAGGAAGCAGAAACTCTGGGCATGTATGAACCTCACAAATACCCGGCAAGAAGGCAATGCTGTCCACCTGCTCGGATTAAATTGCAGAGCTTTGAGCTGCGGAGGCTGGGAGTATCAGTCCCTTCCCAAGGGGATAATAAAGCAGGTTGGTGGAGGACTGCTCTGTCCCATGCTATTAGAGGTGATGCTTTGCAGATGAACACTGACCCAGGAAGATGCTCGAGTGTGATTGAACCGCGGGAGCGAGTGACTCCTCTTCTCCATATTGCTTTTCTCCCCGTCGTGGGCACGGCGGCTGTAGTGAGCCTGGCACCTCTGAGCCCTGCTCCCTAGCCCTCCTCATGTAATCAGTGTTTTACAAATCAGAAAATTGCACATTAATGCTTTGGTTTTATTCCTGCTCATCGTTTTCCAGCCTTGCTTGCTTATTATCCTAACTCCTTGGAGCGATTTCTCCTCCCACCCCCCTGCTGCTTACTTTGTTCTTTTATAGCTGCCGTGCTCACAGTCGAAGCAAACCAGCTGTGCTGCGGTTTGCAGCGGTACAGATTAACATTTTCTACTTTAATCACTGCCTGCCTGGGAAGAAAAAAAAAAATAAATACAGGCCAGGTTGTCAATCGAGTAATGCAATTGCACCGTGGAAGGTCTTTTTCATTTGCTGCTGGGTTTAGGAAACACGTTGGTGCTTTTAGCTGCTGCGGGGGGTGGGTAGCAAAGCCAAGGGAAGCACGTAACGTGGGATCTGGTGCTTGGAATTGATGTGCAACACATAGGGTTTCATTTGGAAACCTTGGTTTCATTTATTCATGGCCCAATAAAAAAGAAATCACTCCTGCATGTGGCTCGAGCGTGGGGTGTAAAAAGCGTGCGGGTAATTTATTTTTCCAGCAGGACAGATGTGGTGTTGGAAAGACCTGGGAGAAGGAGGGACTGGGACTTGCTGTTGCCTGTGAAGATGGAAAAACTAGCCCTGAGAATATATCCAGGGAGGAAAAATCTTGAGATGATGAGCCTCTGTGCTTTTAAATGAGGAATTCCTACTAGTGGGAACTTTGCAACAACAGAAATGACAGTGCTGAAGGGCACAGGTGAAAGTGGCGGAATAAAGCCTCGGAAATCCCATATCAAAGCTTGCAAATGGGGCTAAGATTAGCACAAATGTTTGCTAATGAAGTCGCAAGGATGAGTAAAATTTCAGGGGTTTTGTGGCTCTGGTACAACAGGGAGTAAAACCAAACTCTGCGCCAGCGAAGGAGCAGTGCCATGGTGTGACAGCCCCAAGCCGAGGCAGTTTGTCAGTTAAACCCTTCTTGCTGTTCAGCTGCAAAACTTTTTTTTTTCCCCAGGTAGGATGTTCACCGTGGCTTGTTTGCAAAAGGAGAGCGGATGAGAGAGACAGCAGCGCTGCTTTTCATGCAATTAAATGTTAAATTAGTTGGCAGGAGCTATAATTTGCGTGCTCTCGTGTCTGGCTGAAGAAGGATGGAGCGAGGCTGCGGTGTGCGGCTGTTTCCCTGGCTGGGAGCTCATAGGATGGATCCCGTCCCTGCAGCGTGCCTGGGGTGAAGTGCTAAACCTTAAATTAGCACTTTCCAATCTTAACTTGGCTCTAGGGAAGTGCAGCAGAACCCTGTGAAAAGCCTCACTAATTAATTTATGTAGTGGGCCTCGTTAAGGCACTGAACCCAGACATGGAAGCAGCAAACGCTGGCACTTCCCTTAGCCTTTCCAGCTGCAAGCTGGCCCTTACTGTCCCATTTAAATGAGTTTTGGAGCCGCTAAGGGATTTTTTTTGGCTAGCCCACTCTGGGGTACAGCAAAGGGACCCCTCAGGCTGCCCAGGTTGGGCAAGGGGCTGGGGAATGGGTGAGGAGCAGGCAGCCTGCAGCAGCCGCTTCCACCTAGCAGCTTAGCAAAATCATTGAGTGGATCTCCACCAGGTCCCAGATCTAGGGGTCTTCTTGGCCGTGAAACCCGTCTAAAAGGTCCCCAAACCCCTTTTTGCCCCTCTGGCTGCTTGCACAGGACTCGTATCTGCTTATGTATGGGACTCCTCTTGCATGGGGGCACCTGGGTCCCCCCAAAGCACGAACAAATCCTGCTTAAGGTCCTTTCCATACTTCTAGGAGGCAAAATTTCATCTGCAAAGGTAAAAGGCTTGTCAGTGATTTGCAATTAATATGCTGGGAACCCCTGCTCAGGGGAAGAAGCAGCATCTTTATTGAAGGTGCTTGGTATGCCGGCTGCATGCGGAGCTGACCGAAGCACCACCGAGAGCACATTCATAGCACAACTTGGTACTTTGGAGGGTTTGGTGTGTTTTCCTGCAGCCTTAGTTTTTGGTTTTATTGGTTTGATATTGCAAACTTTCTGCCTGTAAAGCCAGGAGTGATCTGTAGGGTGGGACGGGAGTTCCCATCCTCCGGGCATTGGAGGGGGACAGGGCTCTGCCGATGGAAAATCTCCCTCCAGCAGCAGCATCACCCCCTCAAATGGCTGCAGACCCCCAGATTTTGGCCACTTGATGTTGATGTTCAGTGGTTTGAATTGTCTGGAGCATTAAACACTGGCTGAGTCATTTCTTCCTGAAGTTAATGATTGCCTGGGCCTGATGCTGCCAGCACTGGCATCATGTTAATGATTAAAACCCATAAATAAGGGCTTGCTCGTTCCCTATGTGCAAAGCCACTCTACGACCTTCCCGCAGCCTTGCTGGATGGGGCAAAAAAAAAAATAAAATTCAGGAATAAACCCCACCCTGATCCCATCGCCCTTCCCGCTCCCTCCGTAACCAAGAACATCATGCCGAAGCGACGTTAAATAGACCAAAGTTTCATGTTCTGTTTAAATTTGTACCGCAGAATTTATTCCACTCAACATTAAGCTTTTTAAAAGCTACGTCTGCCTCTCCCTCGTGTCCGGCAGGGCTTGTGCATTATCTACCCATTAGGGTAATGTTAGTATAAATAAATGGATGATTTAAGGTCGGCTCTTGTCCGCTCATCTCTGAGTGCATCTCTCTGCAAGCAGCAAAGGATCCGTATGCATTTGCACTGTCAGAGGAGTGCTTATTCTTTATCATCCCTTTTGCAGAAAGGAAAGCACGGTAGAAAATGCTACTTGTTTGGAAAAGTGGGGAAAAAAAATAAATTAACCCCCCTCTGGATGCCTAGTGAAGGGAGTTTTCCCTTGCTAGGGAAAATGCTGAATTCCTGCTGGTGCTCCCTAGGAGTGGGAGCTGGGAGGAGGACTTGCTGCTGCATTTATAAATGTGCTTTTGTTGGAATCAAGGAATTTTGAAGAGCTATAAAAAGAATTCCCAATTGATATGTGGGATTGCTGTGTCCCTGCACCAGCAATCTTCCTGGCCCGAGGTCTGATGTGCAAAAATCTGCGCGGTGGAAAGCAAATCTGTCCTTTCTTGAGCATGTTAACGGTGTTGTATAGAAGTAGCGGGAGAGTTTTGTTGCAGTTCCAATCCCTGCAGGCACAAATCTGGGTGGTTTTTTTTGTTGTTGTTTTTTGTTTTGTCTTTTTTTTTTTTTTTTTTTTAGGAATGACTTGCACAGCGTAATTAACTGCTCATGGACTATCAGGTGTAAATTACTGGCTGATGGAGAAATGATGCTGGGGAAGAGCCTGTGATGTGCTCGCGGTGTGCATTACATGATTTATACTGCTGGAGGTTTGGGGGTTGCCTGGAATCCGGTGGAGAAGGGGAGAGAGCCTGAAATTACGGGCAAAACCTTGGATGAACCAAAGTTTTACGGTGAATCGTTCTGTTAAGCGTGGCTTCAAATTAACGTGAAAACTTTAGGCCACGTTGAGCGTTATCTATAGACCCGATGGTTTAAGTCTGGCTTAAATCTGCTGCTTTGGCCACCGGTTAGCTGTGTCACGCCTGGGTTTGTAGGGAAATGCTATTTCTCCCTTGCTCTGCTGCACGCTAAGTTGACTTCTGAATTAAAGCGCAGACAGCATATTATATAAATAGATGAACGCACAGAGGTTTAGTAGTCAAGTGCCAAGATTTCTCCGTGCAACAAGTGAAAAAGAAGCCCAGCACCCCCTGTGCCAGTGCCATCACACTTGATAGAGATTAGACAACCAAGAGAAAAGTCGCAGGGACAAGCAGGTATTTTTATCTTTTTTTAATTGACTGTTCTCCTGGATGCAGCATCCTTCAAAAAGGGAAGGAAGGGTGGAGGAAATACATCGTGCATCTCCCCAGATGCCTCTTGCTCGGTGTTGGGGTTTCTTCTTCCAAGCAAAGGTTGGTAAAAAGAAAAGCTCTGCGCTGGCGAGGCTGTCGCTGTTTTCTTCCCTTGCACGGGCATTCACAGCACCGGCTTTCCTGGGTGTTAGCAAAATGGAAAGTGATGGTATAAACCAGGCTCCAAAGCACTAAAAGTTCATTTGAAATTCGTTTGGTTTTTTTTTTTTTTTTGTTTTGTTTGGTTTGTTTTTTAAATGGGGAGGAAAGTTGACTGCTCTTTGCTCGTCGAGTCTGATCGCAGCCAGCTGTAGCTAAATTGTGTCCAGAAATGTCATTTTGAGGATGTTTCACCCCGTTGCCATACCATGAAGTGTAATATTCTCAGTGTTTGGTATCTGCTGGTCACTGAAACTCTCATCCCATCTCTGCTCTCACCCTTGCAGCTTATAAAGTAAAAGCAAAGGGAATGTGATCTCTTCTGCTGCGCTGAATGACTCTATGTCTGCTAAAAGCTGGGTAAATACAGCTCCCACGTCTTTGGGTGCAGCCCTGAGTCACTGTTGTTTCTTCAAACCCTGCTTCAAATTCCCCATTTGGCCACCCCAGAGAGAAGCAGGATCTTCCTCCTGAGAGCTGGGGTTTCCAAACATCTCCCAGGCCATGAGCCGCGGCACAAGTGATGCCCCTTTTTCTTCCTATTTCAGATCCGCAGCGAGTCAAGCTGCAGAAATTAAGGGTTCCCCTTGGTGCTGGGTGCCCCTCGGCATCATCACAGACCAGCTGCAGTCGCCGCTTTTCCAAGCTCGTCTTTTTGCTCTTTTTATTAAATACCATTTTTACACTTTCTAGCGCTACGTACAGCCGTGGGGTCTCCCGGTGCTGGTTTCTTGCTCCCCACACCTTTTCTTTCAAGCGTTACACCACGTCGAGCCTGGGTGTAATAATTTCTTTTTCCTTCTTCCTAGTTGCACGAGCACCAGGCGGCTCAAGGCGGTGTCGAAGGGGAGGCGTTGCACGCAGTAGGAAGCGGCAGCAGGTAAATTCGGACATCGCTCTCCAGTCCTGCTCCGAGCAGCTGCCTGGGCAGCCCCTGGCCTGATTCTTGCTGGATTTTGGGCTGCTGCTTTACCCATTGTTACTGCAGGATCGCTCCCAGGATGGCTGCAGGATTGCAGCGAGCTCTTCCAGCACGCTGGCAAGGGCGCGAGGCACCGACGGCAACGCGTTTGCTGTTAATGATTTGCTACAGATCCACCCCTGCACCAATTTTGGGGCTAACTGTCAGAGCAAACCTACTCGAGCCGAGCTTTGCCGTTGCTCTCAGCAGCCAAACCAAGCAACAAACGCAGCAAAGGGTTAACGCTGGCTGCTTGTGCCTTCCCTCTGATCGCTCTCCCCTCCTGCCAGGCGGAAGTTGGAGCGATCAGCTCAAGTTCAAGGCTCGTCTGTGTGCATGTGTACGCTCTTTCAGCTCGGCAGCGGACACCAGGAGCCGGCCGGAGCAGGGAGGATCTGGCAGGCAGCAGTGAGCAAACCCCTCTCACCAGAGTCGCAAGGATGGCCCAAGCCTCCGAGTGCCGAAATTCCCACTTCTATTACTACAGCATCAAATTTGCTTTGTCCACCTATGCCACCCTCTTCTCGGTAGGTGCTTCTCTGTCCTTCCTGGTGTTTCCCCCCACCATGCTGCCCCTGTGGGTTCGATTTGACTTTTCAGTGTCAAAATTTCCCCTTCCCAGGCATCAAATCTTGGTGGGAAAACCCGGTGCCATGAAGCCCCCCTTGCTTGGCACTGGCTGGGTCCAAAATGGGCAATCTTAGGCAAAACTGTGGCTTTCGGTGCATTTAAGAGCATTTCCCTGGGTCTACCCTTCCCCAGAACTGCTCTTGCAAATCCCCGGTGGCCACGAGTCACATTTTGAGGCGTTTGGAACATAAACAAGGAAATTTAATGTTTTTACCACCCAAGCACCCGTCGGGTGGTGTTGCCAGCCAGATCTCCCCTGCCCGCCTCTGCTGTTGCCTTTACGCTGTTCAACAGGGATGAGGCATGAACGCAGGCATCGAGTGGCAGGTATTTGAGCCCGGTTAGTTATTTTAAGAGGAAAAAATAAAACTTTCTCTTAAGCAATTTTGAATCACTGAGCTATGGTTGGGGCAAGCCTTCCCTGGCACCTGGGAGGTGCAAACCCATGGCAGAGCAGGGGAGGGGGAAGCAAGCAATTCCCCTTCCCTTTAGGGTCTGTGCATCCTCAGTTAACGCATGAGAGATGAAGTTAGCATCTTCCCAGGGTTAATCTTGCATAATCCAGTCCATATTTACAGATATTTCCTCCTGAAGTTGAAATAATCCTCTTTGCCCCGTGCGTGGCTGCCTGCTGGGCGTGTGTAGTGGTATGCATCCCTAATTGTATAGGTGTAATTGCAGAAATTTCTGCGTGAGTTCCCAGGCAGGCTGTGAACGGTAAACGGGGTACAGGCAGAGTTTGGAAACGCTTTTTATTTCCTTATTTATTTGTTGGTTTTGAGGAATGAGCTCACTGGGAGGGCAGTGCTCACCCGCACTAGCTGGGGACAGCGAACCCCGTTGTCTCACTGTGCTGAATGACTTGTGCCCACACTGGGGTATTAATGAGAATAAGAAAAAAGAGGGTTTTTTTTGTAGAACATCTCACAGATTTCCTTGTGGCCTGCTGGATAGGAAGGCTCCCAAGGGTAGAGGAGATTTCAGTATGTCCTGCAGTGTGGGCAGGACCCTCATTGGACTCTTACTGCACCCATCCAGACTGAAAAAAAATATCCAGATTTCTTAACTTGTTTGGGGCTGCAGTGTGAATTTTTGGGGAAGGATAGTGCAATATTTTTGCTTGCCAAATCAACCTGCAGAAAAACCTGTCACTGTGGCTTTGGTTTCTCAGAGCCGAGTTTTGCTCGGTTTGAGGTTTCCCCAGATGCCTTTAAGCAGCTGCAGGGATGGGGAGGAGGCGCAGGGTGGTTTTTTTTTCTCCCAGTTAATCCAAACTGAGATCAGGGTTGCAAGCGTAGATTAACGATGAGGCAGCCTCGATGCCAGATGCTTATTAATGGCTGGGGCATTTTGGGGTGCTCAGTGGGGCATCCTGGCAAGTCCACCAGTCAAGAGTAACTCCCAGCAACTGGAAAATAGCTGTAAAAAAGCCACTTTGAATTGCTCCGACCCAGCCTGCCTTCAACCCTGGGACAGTCCTTGCGTGGGGACATTGTCCCATCGAATCCACACGGATTGCGCAGCTCCTGTGAGGTTTTCAGCTGCCTGACCTACTTCTGGCCTCATTTGCACATGTTGCCGCCGTATTAATTCAACGGTGCTGCCAAACCTTTCAAAGCCTCGTTAACCAGACGTGACCGGGGCTGAGTTTCTCTCTGGCCAAATGCATTCATTAAAAAATGATTGTGTAGGAACTTCTCACTGGTGTTGCATGAAGGCTTTGAAAATTTAACATCCCTCCCTGAGAGTAAAAATTCAGTGCAAGAAGACTTGAGTTGGTTTGCCATGAAGGATCAAGGAGGTTTGGGTTGAGATGCATCACGGTTTGCCAGCGTAGGGTTGTCCCAGCCTGCAGAAAACTGGTGCTAGTGCCGCTAGATCCTTTCCAGTACCTTCAGATAATGAAAACACTTATTTATAGGTGGGAAAATCAGTAAAGGAGCGTGGGATAAGCCGGAGAGTGGCTTTATACCCAACATGGAGCAGAAGGGCAGAAAGGTTCAAGCATCGCGGGTTGGACCGGCTGGTTTTGTACAGGTAGATTTAATCATTGTTGAGGATTCAGCAGAGCATAGGTTTGAAGTTTTCTTTTCAAAAAGAAATGCTGCTTTCCTTTTCTTACTTTTCCATAAAAGTCAAAACTGCTGGTTTAATTGACCCTTATAAAAGCATATTTTTTACATTCCTTCGTACTATCAGCAGTTAAGCATTGTGCAATTTGTTAATCATATTATTAATCCTGTGCTTCTAGCTTTTAATGTCTAAGAGCATTCAGTGCATTCTATATCACAGTTTCTTGCCTGTATGTTGGGACAAAACTTCCTGAGGAGGAGCAGGAGTGCTCTGCCGGCTAATTTGGAGGGAGATGGCTCTTCAAATCTGGGAAGAACGATTCTGTGGTGAGCTGGGGATTTGAAAAACAAGAGTTTTGCCCTTAGTTGGCACCTCTGGTCATCTTGGATGGAGAACAAAGTGACGCCCCGTTCCCTTTTCTCCTCCCCGGTCCAGTGCTCTGACTCATGTCATCTGGCTGCTGGGGTCTGCGTGGGCTTGGAGCCACCGTCATCGTGACTTTTTGGTGTTCCCAAATAAGGAGAAATTACTGCCTCGCGTTAGCGTCGCGTTGACTCATCCAATTAATGCCGATCACCCTGGAACGAGCCATGCCTGCCGCTTGGCCCTTGGCAGCCTTTGATGTCGCGCTGCTTCGGCCGCGTTAACATCCCCTTGGATTCGTGGTACCTGCTTGCTCGGCGTGTGGTTGAGAGTAACTCCTGTCACTTGGGTCTTTTGGATCTTGGGCGCGGGGCTCGTGGCATCTCTGGGATTTTTAGGATGGGGTAGGGCTGTGTATGTCTCTCGTTAGCACTGGTAGGACTATGCGTGTCTCGTTGGTGTTGAGTGGCTGCCTCCGTGCCCAAGCCAAGTCATGCAAGGATGGAGAAGCAATTACAAGCACCACAGAGCCCATGGCTCCAAGAGAGCTTTGCAAACTCCTTGTCTCACCTGTGGGTTAGCTGCGGGCTCAAGCCACCTATTCAGCACCCTTAAACCCTGCTGGCATCATCAGAGCTGTGGATCATACTATTTTCTGTTCATTAATTGCCTTTCCATCCCACTTCTTGACCTCCAGGTCTCTAAACAACTCTGCGATCAGTGGGACAGTGATTTCCACCTTTAGCTCTTCTTCCCAGGTCCTCAGCTCCCCACCCCAGCCTTTTCCTTGCCATTAGATGGAGAAAAGCCTGCAGAGGAAACCCAGCATCTCTGCTATCCCACGAAGAAGAGAGGAGGTTGGAGCGAATCAGCTTTGGAAATAGGATGCAAAGGTGGGGAAGGGGCTCGGGCAGACCTGCAGCTCCTCATCACCCCGAGAAAAGTGCTCTTTACACTGTCAGCTTTTGCAGAATCCCCCCGAGGACTGTCGAGTTGTTTTGCTTCTTGGCGCCAGAGCCAATTTGAGGGGGCTGCACAAAAGCCTTATCGCAGCGTGGTGCGACACGTCGGGTCTTTCCGAATCCATTGGGAAACAGCCCCATGCTTAACTGCGGCTTTGGAGGTTGCTAAAATCCTTCCCAGGGAGAAGGGGTTGGACATAGCGACTTGTACCAGGCTAAGAAATCCAAGTTTGCTATTTTATCTATCCAGGAGTATGGGAGGGAGGGAGGAGAGCAAGTCACGGGGGTCCTTTTTGGAGTGGGAATGGAGGTTGGACACCCCGGGGCGGCTGCTCGCTACCTTCCATCTCCTGCCCACTCAGCCCCCACAAACTCCAAGAAGCACTAAAGCCAAACAGGGCTGAAATTAAAACCAAAGGTGATTTCTTGCCAGCTTTTAAGAGGACAATTGATGCAGGACGCCTTCACCGCAAGGTCTGATGGAGCTGAAGCCGCCCCCTTGGCTTCCCCCATGGTGATGGTTCCATCGTACAGTTATTATCCTGTAGAAATGAGGTAATCATCCTCTCATTAGAGGGTACTTGCAGGTTTGCTTTTTCTCTTAGATGCATTGCAGAGCAGTTGTAATTAGCGGCTGCTGTCTATCCTGGTGTTTGCGCTCTATTAAGGTGATCACTGGGCAATTAACATGTAACTGCAGAGGATTTACCAGCAAACTTCATTATGTGCCTTACCATGTCATCGAGTGTAGGTGGTAGAAAAGGGATGTGATGCCAGGAATCAAAAATATCCGTGCTGATTGAATTTGTAGCGCATAAACAACCCCCCCTGCCCCCCCCCCCCCCCTCCCCGCAGCGACCCGGTGATGGAAACCAGGGCAGCCAGGCTCTGCAAGGGGTGGTGCAAGGTTCTCCTGCACCTCTTGGTGCTCTTCTCTGGGTTAAGGGGGGTGGGCTGATCAGTTTTTTGATGAAGTTATTCCCCTCGCAGTTTTTTACGGTGCTGTGTAAATCCTGGCAAAGACTTTGACATTGCCGGTTTGCTCCAAACCCATCATTTTTTCACAGAAACGCTGCTTTTCAGGGAATGGCTGGTCTTTCTCCCCAGCTATTTATTTTCCATCCAAATCCCTCCGCCATCCATCTTGCAACAGCAGCGCTCCCTGCTCATCCTTCCAAGCAAGCCTTCCTTCGCAATCTGCCTTTGCTGGGAGATGTGCCAGTGTATCCATCCCTTTCCTCGAGGTGTGTGTTGCTTTGCAAGATGCTTCCTTGTGCTTGAAGCTGCTTTGAGGAGAAGCAACTCTTTTTTTTTTTTTTTCTTTTTTTTTTTTTTTAGTTGAAGGGTGCTTTTTAGCAGGCGAGGTGTGGAGATGGGCTGGGATCCAGCCTGCAGCACTAATCCTTTGGAAATCATGTTGCAGGGGGCTGGGTGACCTTTTAAACTAGGAGCTAAGAAAGAGGAGAGCCAAGAAATTCAGGTAGATCAGCTCAGTCTTTGCTTGTTAGTCCCAAGGACTAGTTGGAGTTGCTTGGACATACATAGGACGCAGCCTTTTCTAAGCCATGAAACCCAAAAAAATCCGTGCAGCGTGGTTTGGGTTGCCAGCAGCATCTCCCCATGCCATGCAGTGCCTTTCCCCCCTTGCACTTGCTTTTTTCCCCCCCCTTGCACTTGCTTTTTCCCCCCCCCTTGCACTTGCTTTTTCCCCCCCCCTTGCACTTGCTTTTTCCCCCCCCCTTGCACTTGCTTTTTCCCCCCCCCTTGCACTTGCTTTTTCCCCCCCCCTTGCACTTGCTTTTCCCCCCCCCCTTGCACTTGCTTTTCCCCCCCCCCTTGCACTTGCTTTTTCCCCCCCCTTGCACTTGCTTTTTCCCCCCCCCTTGCACTTGCTTTTTCCCCCCCCCTTGCACTTGCTTTTTCCCCCCCCCTTGCACTTGCTTTTTCCCCCCCCCTTGCACTTGCTTTTTCCCCCCCCCTTGCACTTGCTTTTTCCCCCCCCTTGCACTTGCTTTTTCCCCCCCCTTGCACTTGCTTTTCCCCCCCCTTGCACTTGCTTTTTCCCCCCCCTTGCACTTGCTTTTTGCCCCCCCCTTGCACTTGCTTTTTCCCCCCCCCTTGCACTTGCTTTTTCCCCCCCCCTTGCACTTGCTTTTTCCCCCCCCCTTGCACTTGCTTTTTCCCCCCCCCTTGCACTTGCTTTTTCCCCCCCCCTTGCACTTGCTTTTTCCCCCCCCTTGCACTTGCTTTTTCCCCCCCCTTGCACTTGCTTTTTGCCCCCCCTTGCACTTGCTTTTTCCCCCCCCCTTGCACTTGCTTTTTCCCCCCCCCTTGCACTTGCTTTTTCCCCCCCCCTTGCACTTGCTTTTTTCCCACCCCCTTTGCACTTGATCCCCCCCCCCCCCCCCCCGCACTTGCTTTATTTCCCCCCCTTGCACTTGCTTTTCCCCCCCTCCCCCTTCCTTGCACTTGCATGGCAAGTAAGCGGGGCGTGCCCCGCTCCAAAAAAGAGGGATATTACGCACGGCACTGGTCACGGATTTTCCCTGCTGAAGGGATGACCGTGGAGATGCTGGGAGGATGGACCAGCACCACTCTGCAGCAGGCTCATGCCAGCCACGTGCTTTAAGTCAAGGATGCTTTTCGTCCCTGGAAAAGCTATTTTTAAGCAACGCACGTGCCCATCCTGAAAACCCTCCTCGGTTTCCCTCCCTTGGTAGCAGCTGACGCCCATCCCATGCATGCTGCTTCCTCAGCCCCTTGAGCATCCTGCTCTCAAACCCCCTCCCAGGTTTGCTCCGTGTACTTTCTGTGATGTCTATCCTCCCTCCCATCACAGATGGATTAATTAAAATGGGGAAAGTGGTTCGGAATGGCAGGGATTAGTGGGGATCGCATGGTGTGCGTTAATGTCTACCCCCCGCCTTCAAAGCCAAATGTATTTCCTGGGACACCGTATAAGAGCTAAACATTAAATCAAACCTAATCCCAAGCCACTGACCTGATACTTAAAATAGAGTATAGAGATGAAACTGTGATTAAAAGCCTGTTATCACAAATAGGCCTGCCTGTTTAGTTTCAAATAACTAAACTGCCTGTAACATATCACACGTCTAAATTTCGTTTTCTGAGAGATTTCAATTCCTTTATAGATGAGATGGAGCCTGGAAGCAGACAGTGATTGATAGACATTAACTAGCTACAAAACCGCACCAGAAATAGTGTCCAGGCAGAACAGAGAAGAAAAGAAATCAACCCCGCAAAAAAGCAAAGATTTTGCATTAGAATTAAGGATCGAATTTCCAGTGTGAATTAACAAGAAGAGTTTGAGCGAACTCATCAGGAGCTACGAAGCCTTTTGGAAAGAAAGGTGAAAGTGATGGAAAAGGAGCAACAAAAAGGGTTTTTCCTCCTCTTTGGAGATGTAGGGTTTTGACCACGGGTGTCCGCAGCCGGGGGCTTTCCCCCGGGAGCCTCCTGCTGGGATATGGGATGGGGAGAGCTGCCAAAAGCCCCGTGGAAATGGCTCTGGATGCCGCTCGTTTTCCTCGCTGACCTTTTCAGGTGTCGGCTCGGCGCTGGCTGAGAAGTGGCTCGCCTTCGGCTGTGCCGCAGGGCCGACAGGCACGATGCGAACAGCTCCTGACAGCACAAAACGCTCGGGGTAGCGTTGCTGGCTTTGATGTTGGAGCTGAAGGGATGCAAACAGCCCTTCTTGGAGCCCCGCTTTATCCCAGCATCGTTAGGCGCTCTTTCTCAATTAGAGGCTGATTCGTTGAAGGGGGAGAGAGGGGAGGAAGGTTGTCATAAATAATCCATTGCTTTTCTTTATGGCACTTTTCATCCAGGGATCAAAAGCGCTTTGTAAGGGTGCAGAGAATTCAGTTTCCAGTTGTCAGTGCCGGTGTGGGAAGGGAGGGCGAGGGGCTCTCTGTGGGTCTGGGGGCAGGTTGGTGCTTAAGCCAGGTGTGAAAATGATGGAGTGAAATTAGTCGTTGTGGGGACGGTGCTAAGGGTGGAATTTGGGAGGTGGGCTGTTGGTGTTAATGACTACCAGCCTCTGGGTCTATCAGACCTGAGGTGAGCACCAAGCTGAGCACCCAGACAGACCATAGGGATACAAGCAGGACAGGGGAGAGGAAAAACCTGGCAAAACCCAGCTTGAAGCTGTCCAGCTATAACAGCCACGCTGCGATTATACATCCCCTTCCCAACCAGCAGAATAACAGCCCGAAGGGGATGTGCCAAGTGCTGATGGCACTGTTTGGGGTTGGATGTTAAATGTCCTGGAGTTGGGTGGGTTTTCCTTGGCTGTCTGGGACATCTTCCACCTCTGCTTTTTCCCTGTTGGTGTCTGAATCCCATCCCATGCTTCCCTTGCAGATCCTCGGCCTCGTGATCCTGTGCGTTGGGATTTATGCCGAGGTGGAGAGGCAAAAGCACAAAACCTTGGAAGGGATCTTCCTGGCTCCGGCCATCATCCTCCTCCTGTTGGGTTTCACCATGTTTGGAGTCTCCTTCGTCGGCATGGTGGGGAGCCTCAGGGACAACCGGACGCTGCTGAAGACGGTAAGACCGATACCGTGCAGCCCTCCGGGTGGTCTGGGTGATGTCCAGGAGGAAAACTAATGCGTCCTAACGAGTCACCAGCATAGCTTACAGCAACGGTGGGCCCCTTCCTGGATTTAACCGCTTGCATGATGTGACTGCTTGGTGTTTTCATCTCACCTATTGAGTCAGAAGAGGGGTATCAGGGAGAGGATGTATTAAATTGTAGAGCTGGCATGCCAATTTCCCTGTTTCCCACAGCTGAATCCCTCCCAACACCTGCAGGAAGCACCGCTGCCTTCCTCCTGGGGTAACAAGGGAGTTATTCTGGGGGCTGAGGTCCTGTCTCTGGTGGAGCAAAGTTTATTTTAACCGTGACCATGCCAACAGAAAATAGCTTTGTTTCCTTTTGCAAGGGAGCTCTTAGCAGAGAGAAGAGTTACTTTTAAAGTCCAAACTGGAAGAGATCCAGGACACCAGGGCAAAGCTGTTCACTCCTAACCTGCTCTCCGGGCGTTTTGTCGGTGTGTCGAGCATCTGACCACCTGTCCTCCCTGCAGCTCATCATTGCCCTTGCTCTGGGGTAGCACCCCTGCCTCCAGCGAGGAGCAGGAGGCTGCAGGGTTTTATAAGCTGAATTATAAGCCATTCCCTCCATTCCAATGGGAATGAAGCTTTTCCATCACCCTCCTCCCGGCCCAGTGTCCATCAGCGAGCTCCGTGACAGCTCTGTCGGCTCTTTGGCTGCATCCGATGCTCCCTCAGTGAAGAAGTTGCTTTTGGTTGAATAATCCGTGCTGGTCCGTGGAGCCTTCCCACCAGCGCACGTGTGTCTTGCATGCTGACAGCTTGCGTAACACCTTCGTCCCCCACTGGTTTGGGTTGATTAGTTTATTCAAATCAAACACTCCGGGTAGCTAGTGCTCACTTGTACCGGCTTGCAATTTTGCTTTTAAAAAATTGCTCAGCATTTGCATTTCCAATTAATACAGATGGGAGCCCAGATCAGAAAACCAATATTGTCTTTGCTTCTGCGTGAGCAGATGAAATTATCGTTGCTTTTTGATACGTCTGGTTTTGTGCCACCTGTGATAGGTGGTGGTTGGCGTTGCACTTGAAGAGGTTGCAGGGATCAAAGTGAGCGAGCGGCAGCGGTTCCGCGTCAAATCTCTGTTGCAGCGAGGTACCAGTTGCTCTGTTTGAGGGCTGCCTCCTAACCCCGGTATCTGGAGGAGTCGCCGAGTGCCCAGGGACATCCCCTCCAAGTGATACTTGTGATGTTGAAATAGCCCCGATAGCTTGCTAGCTTAAAAACTAATTTTTAATTAATTCCCTATCAGCCAACCTTTTCTTTCTGTTTGGATGCTAAGTGGTAACGGTGGGCATTTCCCCTAATCCCTCTTTAACATATAACCCTCTTTCTCCTGTCCATCAAGGCAATTGGGAAAGCTCTGTATTTCTTTACCATCTAAGCCTAGAAAATATTTTTCTGCCAAAGCTGAAGTTATGTTGCTTACGGAGAACATTTCATCTTCCTTTTCCTTTGTCTGCTTTTAAAGCTATTCACTCTTGTGTTCATTCTATTTAGGCTTGTTCCAAAGAAGATAAGTACTTCAGATTTCCAATCATATTTTTCTTTCTGCGCTAATACTCATGAATCATGGTTAATACTCTGTTTCCACAACGCGGTTTGAATTTGGAAGTGGAAAATTGACACATCAGAGGGTAGGAAATCTCATCCTTGGAGCGACCCAGGGCAACAGAAACCAAAGCTCATTAACGGTATTTCACAAGTTGTCGGCTGAATCAATTCTGCAATGGGCGCTGCTGAGCAAAAGAAATAATCCTGCCCGTTTGGGTTGGCTTTTTCTCCCCGTGGATATAAGCAGCTTCACGCCTGCCATGTGGGATAAATAAAGCAATACCCGGTCAAGTCATCACGCACAATAACACTTGCATCCCCTTTGGCTAGGAGATAAGAAGGGGGACGTTTGTCTCGTGTGTTAAAATAAGTTGTATTTCTGGGTGGTGGGGGTTTGAGGTTACTCAAGGCTCCTCGTCTGCCTTTAGTTGGCTGCAGAGCAGCACAATTAGCCCAGTACTACATCAATTATCATTTTCCAGGAGCAGATAAATGAAGGGATATTCCATAGAATTGTTTAGGTTGGAAAAGACCTTTAAGATCATCAAACCCAACTGTTAACCCAGCACTGCCAAGGCCACTGCTAACCCATGGCTCCACTAATCCACTATCCATTCCTGGTAATGGATCCAGCCTAATTCCCAGCCTTGGAACTGAAATGTTTCCCCCATGGATATATTCAGCTTGATGGGCACCAGCACAAGGAGGAGGGCACAGCAGCAGTGAGGTATTTTAGAAATGCCCTCGACGATGAGCTAAGTAAGGGTGTTCCTTGCGCGTGCATTGCACAGTTGCACAAAACCAGGAGGTATTTGTGGTCTGCATGGAAGAAAAATCATAATTGTAGAATCATAGAACGGTTTGGGTTGGAAGGGACCTTAAAGACCACCCAGTTCCACCCCCTGCCACGGGCATGGACACCTTCCACCAGCCCAGGTTGCTCCAAGCGATGTCCAACCTGCCCTTGAACCGTTCCAGCTGATGGGGCAACCTGTGCCAGCATCTCACCGCCCTCCCAGTACAGAATTTTTTGTTAATATCTCACCTAAATCTGCCGTCTTTCAGTTTAAAACCATTCCCCCTTGTCTTATCACTACACGCCCTTGTAATGGCACCCCTTCTTGTAGGAAATAGTGTTGCAAGCTCATAGCGGGCAAAAAATGCACTTAAAGAGCATCTCTAAGAGCCGGTGCCACGAGTGTGGGTTTGCGTGTCCACCTCTGGCTTGCTCTGCCACCTTGGATGCCCCGTGGAGGACTTGCCCACTCAAAGGGGTTGAAGGTTTGTATGGGAGCAACCTTAGATTAGTGTTTTCCTGGTGGAGACGCGGCTTATCCCAGCAAAAATGCTTTATCCTTGTATTTTAAACAGTGAGACTGGGCTGCACTGGAAGAACCATCGCTGCTGGTGTGGTTTTATGGTACCGGAGTACTTGATGGTTTGTTGTGCTCTTACCTGCTCATGGTCATATTGGCAAAACCACGTGGCCAAGC
This sequence comes from Falco punctatus, assembly GCF_963210335.1. Classification (NCBI taxonomy): domain Eukaryota; kingdom Metazoa; phylum Chordata; class Aves; order Falconiformes; family Falconidae; genus Falco; species Falco punctatus. The sequence goes on along the minus strand of NC_137600.1, from coordinate 1,124,319 downwards.
CTGGACTTCTCAGTTGTGTTTGTGTTGGAATTGTCTGTGAAACATATTACCATTTCTATCCATCACCCAAAAGTGGGTGCTCCTACCAGGAATTCGTAGGGGGTTTCACTGCGGGGCATCCTCAGTGCGCAGCAACCTCTCCAGGCATGGGAGACTGGAGGTTGCTTTCATTTGTAGAAGTTGTTTCCTACTGGTTTTGTGCCAAATTTTATCAGGAAAACTCTTGAAAAAGACATTATTGGTTAGAGGGTTTGTAATCTATTCGCCTTGAGGCGGAATCTGGTGGTGCAGGGGCCACGGAGGAGGGAGCTCTGCCCTGTGAGCCCCAAAACAGGCTCCAGAGCGACCCTGGAGATCGTATCATGAGGCAGCATAAAAATACTCGTATTGATGCTGATGGAAAATCAGTGCATGAGTCCCATCAGGCTCCTGGGAGCTTGTGTGTGCAGACGGACTGCAGCTGCTCGAGTGCCTGCACATGCATTGTCAGGCACCCCGAGCTCCAACGATGAGCACAAAACACCCCAAAATTTCAAATCCCTGATAAAAATGGATTTGTCTCTTCATCTGAATAAATGTCTTGTTAACCTGGAGAGCAGGCAATACATTCCTCTCTGTTTAGGAGAAAATATTTCAATGCCCTACAAAAATTGATGGGATGGCACTTGACGTTAATAACCATTTTATTATATATATATATTTTTTTTTACACAAAATGCAGTAGGTGCAGGTGCGCACCTGCTTGTTAAATCCTCGTTCATCTCCCTCGCTTACTGCCGACTGATGGATTTTTATTTCCCTTAGCTCCCTGGAGAAAAAACATATCTCTTAGGCAAAACAGGAAAGCACCCAGCCCCCGAATCTGCTGCTGGATATATTATTCCAATATCCCCCCCTGCAAGGTGTAACACAAATTACATTTTGGTTTTAATCTTTTCCTTATCAACCTTCTTCTCTCCACTCATTACCTGTAATTGTCATGCACAACCCCACAATGCGTACCCGTGTGTAAGCCAGATGATCACATCTTTAACGACTTCTCTAATAACCCAAGCGAAGTCTATTCAATAAAGCCACCGCCTGCTTGCAATTTTCTGCTCAAGTTTATTAGAAAAATTACCGGCAAGGCCTGGGGATTTTAGCTGCTGGCGCGTGTAATCGGCATTATGAAGGCTCGTATTTAATCAATGGTTTAAGAATTTGTTTGGAAATCAAGTTTCTTCTATCGCCATTAACATTTGCAAGGCTGGAAGAACGGCGGATTGTCTGGTGAGAATGGCTTGCCTTTGCTTTGAGGGAGTTCAGGGTAATTTAGCAAATAGACTGTAAAAATCAATATTTCTCTTGCGCAATTAGATGGCTTCAAGGAGCTGGGATGCTTTGGTTTAGGGACTGGAAATGCAACGGGACAGCTGCTCTGGCAGTTGGGTTTTGCAGTTGAATATGCCCAAACTGGCCCCTCTTTGTGCCTTTTTTAGAGCTTTTTTTTGCTAGAAATGTGTTGTGTCTTACTCAGCATCTCCTGCCCGGGGGCTCGGGACCTGTGCGCTCACCCCGTGGATATTTGAGCTTTCAAAAAATCAATAAAGCCCTGAATTTTCAGGGTTGGATTCCATAGAGTTGGTTTTATTTTATGCCGAACAGAAGAGAGATGAGGGTCCATGCAGGCCAAGAAATCCAACTTTTCCAATTTTCTTTTCCGTTGGGTAAGTTTTTTGGGTTCTCCCTGCCTTGTGTTTGTCAGACTTGGCCACCCAAGGCAGGATTTGACCTTGGGTTTGTGGCAGTGAGAGGTGAGCTGCTCCCGCAGCTCTTTTGGCCTTTTGCAGGTGTTATATTTATATATATATCTATAAATATAAATATATAACCAGCATAAAAAATACATAAATACTTTTTTTTAATATATATATAAAAGCAGATTTATATCTATACTGCTATTTCCAAATGTCAGCAACAGCAAGATGTGAAAAGCAAACTCCAGCAACCGCCGCCAGCTTTGCCACTTATTTTATTTGCAATTTTGTATTTTCACTCTGAAGGTCGACCCACGATGCGACTTCCTGAGCGGGGCTTGATAGCTTGATATTCGCTTTCCCACTCCCTCTCCAGCCCCTGATTGCATGTGTAAATAGAGAGATTAAACGCTGGGAAATGGCAGATATGTCAGGTTTGAAGAGAGGAGCGAGTGCGGCTGCGGGGAAATGGTTGGCAATCACAGAGCTATTGTGTGGCTGGAGAATTGTCCTTCTCCTGGGAAGATAAATTCCCCCTCGAAGAGAGTCAGCTACTAGAGTGATTTGAAGCTTGGGGGCCCTGAATAAAAGCAATCAGGGTAGCGCACGTGTGAAGGAGCACTTTGAGGTCTGAGCTGGTCCAGGCAGCTGGGTTTTGTTCTGATCGTGTGGAGAAAGGGGCAAAAATTAACACAACCCCCCTCTATTGCAGCGGTGCCGTATAAAGCATCCCTCTGCCACGTTGCCAGTGCCAACTCAGTACCCTATAGCAGCCACTTAAAACTGATTTTAAGTCAGAGAAGGTGAAAACACCCATAAGTAGCACCTTTCCCTTGTTTTTCTTCTGTGTTGGGAAGCATTGGGTGAAGTAGTTTAAAAAAGTTTGTGTTTTGTGGATGCGTTGCTTGCACTTAACCCACTTGGGTATTTGGCTCCGGTGAATTCCTTGTGGTTTTATGGTGCTGGAAACCCTTTTGGATGAAAGCAGAGGACGTGGTTGGGGTGTCCAGCTCATCCATTTACCGCAGGGTGTGCATGGTGAGCGTGGTGACCTGGGGGGTTGGAGGAATTTGGGGTGAAGCTGGGGCTGGCCTGGGTTTGCAAAGCTGGTGTGTGATGGCTGGAGGTGGATTTTTCTGTCCCTGCAAAATGCACGAGGGAGACCCAGGCGGTTGAAGATGCAGGGGAAAAATGGGAAGTTTGTGGGCAATATGGAAATTCCCTAACAGAAAAAAAAAATAAAGCAATTTCCAGCTGAAATGAGATTTGACCAGCATCTTTTTTAGGCTGTTTTTTCAGCTATTTCTGCCCTGTTAGAGGATGAAGGAGAAAGACTTGCCCCTTTTGCCCTAGCCACAGCAAGAGACCGTGCTGTGTGGTTTTTCCATCAGTGAGATGCGGCTTTTGGAGAAGTGGCTGCAGGTTTTGGTTGCAAAAGGTGCAGGTTTTGGAGGTCAGGTGCATCCCACCTCCACCACAGCGCCACGTGTTACAAACCAGAGCAGTATCGATTGCTGGGACGGCAGCGCTGGGAGGCTCCGGCTGTGTGGTGTCATAGACAGCACACGCCGAGCACAGTGGAAAACTTGATAAAATAATAAAAACTTCTGATTACAGGTTTGCATGAGAAATGAAGCTGCGTTTCGGTGTTTGAACCCATCTGGGGTTATGATTGCTGCTGAGAGAGAGGTCACCAGGCGTTTTTCCACTTGCTTTTGTCAGCTTGTGGGGAAATTTGGGGTTAATTGAGGATGCTTTGTGCAAAGCATCACTGCAACACCCCATTTCTCTTTATGCTTCCTGAGGACTAGGCTGGGGTCCAGGTTGCGCTGTCCCAGCTCCTGCATCCTCAATGAAAAGTTATCTCTGGATATTCTACTACCAGCAGGTTTCAGTGATGCTGCTTTAACTCTCAAAAAAACAAATTCCCGGTAATTAGCACACAAATAGACCCTGCTGGAAAAAAGTGATTGAAGAAACTCCTTCCTGCCGAGGTTTGCTCGGGAATCTGCATATATTTCTTTTTACTTCCTAAGCCCACTGATTATACAGCATGCTCTGATTACAGGCTTTCTGAACAAAACCACCACTTTCTAGATTTTTTTCTTTTTTTTTTTTTTTTTTTTTTTTTTCTGCTTAGCCGCACAGAGGGGTGGATAAATGAGGAGAATCTGACATTTGCACAGCAGCAAGCATTCGGGATTGCCAGGAGAGCTGAAAATATCCCGGACCCAGGAGCAAAAGCAGGAGAATCCCATCTTTGTGCTAGGGACCGGAGCCGGTGCAGCAGGGCTTGGGAGCAGGCAGGTACTGATGCTTCCCTATTTGTGTAACAAGCATCCAGCATCTTCAGCCTTCCCCTGAGTGGGATGGACCTGCAAACCCTCTAAAACCCAAATCCCCGCAAAATACAGTGAGAAAAAGCCTTGCAGAGACCCTCCAGCGCTTTTTACCCAGCCCTATGCATCTAATTTATTCTCCTTTAATTCTGTGATTTTTCAAGCCCTTCTAATTATTATTATTTCATTTGCTTGAGACAAAGTGGCAAACCCCAGGGTGGCAGAAGGAGCTTTGTATGAGAAGTCGTGGCTGATCTCCTCCCTTTAAGAGTTGCTTGCCTCTTGGCTGGGACTTTTTAATCACCCCAACGTGCTTTAAAAGGGGATTTGCTTGGCCCAGGTTTGGCTCTGAGGGAGAAGAGGGGGCTGAAGCCCTGGGGGAGTTAATGATTCCCTTGCCATACTAATTATCGGCACTTTCACACTGAATTTCTTGCAGTGTGCCCGCTCACCGTCTTTCTAGGAGCAGTTTGGGAAGGTTTTGTGAGCAGCAAAAACCCCCAAACTTTATTCTTCCTCAGCCTCAGATGTTGAGCATCACCAGCAGACTCGCAGCATGTCATGTTTCTTTCCTTGGTGCTCACCCCTTTCTTCTTTAATCTCATCGCTAAATTAGCCATTGCAATAATAACAGCCACCCTTGCAGTGAGTTAGTGGGGCTTCGCAGCTTCTGGAAAACCCGATGAAGGGCTGACGTTACAAAATCCTTCCAAAAATCCTCCAAGAGTGGATTATATGGACACCTCTGGAGTTATGTACCTTTTCAACACGTGTTTCTGATAAATAAGAGTTGTATCTCGTGCTGCATTTTGACTCCCTAAAGAGAACCGCTTGAAGTTGGTGCCGCCCGTTGCACGGTGAAAGAATGCTGCTGAGCACCCGGATAAGAGTGAGGAGAGGTTTTTGCAAAGTCTGAGGTGATGTTAATAGCATCCAAGTGATTTAATCTGTGTTAAGAGTTTCCAGTGAATAGCCTGGTGTTCATTAAAGGATTGAGCTGATTGTGGCATTGAAATAGTTTTCTGATGGGGGGCGGGGGGGGGGGGCGGGAAGCAACAAGTACAGAGATCTTTGAAAAGAGGTGATGTTTGATTGCTTGGCTCTCAAAGTCTGAAAAAAATCAGATTTGAAAGGAGCCGTTGCTCATAGAACTGGATGGAGGGGAGGTCTAAGAGGTGACATCCATCCCTCTTCATGAAAACCTCCTTTTCTCTGGGTTTTGGGGAACACGAGCATGTTACATCTGACCTGGTGTTGAGATGGGAGCAGGGCTATAGCCAAGGAAGGGTTAAAAGCAGCTGCAGGCTATAAAAGACCAAAGGAAATAAAAAGGGGGTTTCTGGCAGGTCTGGGGAGCCAAATTTGTTCTTCCAAGGGGCAGAGCAGGCACCTGTGGGACTTGGTGGAGGTAGGGCTGGTACCTGGGCTGCGGGGGATGGACCACGGCTCTTGGGTAGCCCCAGTGGGTTGTTTGCAAGGCTGCTGGCTCTTCGGGGATTAAACCCAGGCTTCTTGGTTATTCAGCTTCTGAAGCATAAAGGAAATGTGTCTTTTGGCTGGAGGTTTGGCAAATGCAGGCGTGAAACCCAGATGGGGTGACGAGCCCCAGCCTGGGTACATGGGCAGCAGGGGCACGTTGCCTGCCCCCTGAATAAAATAACATGGTTTGCTTGGATAAAATAGTGCCCTGGGCAGGGAGGGTTAGCGCTGTACTGCTAAAACAGAAGATGTTCTGCCAAGTCTCTTCATCTGGGCTTTGTTGTCCTTGTTTTATCTGTGTAGGAGACATTCCTGACAGATTTTGGTGGGTTGTTTTTTGGGTTTCTTTTATTTTCTTTTCTTTTTTCTCTTCAAAGCAGCTATGAAAGCTCTTTCGATGTGGGAATAAACAATTATTTGGGTTTTCAGAGGAAGGGCTGCATGCAACTGTCAGGAAAAAAAGCAAACCCTTAAAAAGGGCCACTCTGCGTGGGAGAAAGCTCTAACATGTCATTGGGAGGAAACAGTTCTTTTAAAAATATAAAATTTCAGTCTGGGGATCAAAAGCTCTGTCTTTCTGTGCTTATGTGAAACCGTGGACTCTTCTGTGGCCAGTCTCGCTGAAGAAGGAGGAGGTGGCAGGTGCTTGCCAAGGGGATGATTTAGTGGCCTCCCAGGTAGAGTGAAAGATTTATTTATCACACGCCCCTGCATCGGGTGTGCTTCACGCCAGTGGCACATTTGATCTGTTCCCGTTTATCAAGAGGGAACAACCAGTTCCCTGTCTGGATGCCCAAAAATGCAGCAAAACCTGGGGGCCACCATCCTGTAAACTCATGGGCATGGAAAACCAGGGTGATTTGTGTTTTATAGGAGGAGAAATTAAATTGCACGAGTTTCTTTTCATCTTGGGGATGGGAGGTCCAGATTTTCCATCCCTTGATGACCTGTTGCCACTTCTATATGAAAAGGTCCAAACCCTTTTCTTGCATTGGCTTCGGTAGGGCTGACTTAGCTCCTTCGCTGCAGAAGCAGCTATAGAAATGGATAAAAATAAAATATTGGGGAGGTTATTTGCATGAATGTGGAGTGTACCTGTTCCCACAGGGGTTTAATGGTGACTGTAGAGCCTGGAGTGAGGATAAAATTCAAAGAGGGGGTTCAAACCCCTCTGTTCCTCCTCTGTTCACTCTATAGGGTCTCATTATATGGGGCTTGCAGAGTCTTTTAAGTATGACCAGTAACTTTTTCTCAGTAAAACACCCACTTGATGTCTTAAATTAGGCAGCTGTTTATGATCTGCCTGTACTACTTTAATGTGAAGTTCATCAGGAGGGCAGGAGGATTCAAAAGCAGCATCCTCAGCCTCAGTTTTCCCAGTATCCCACTGCAGAGTAGCCAAGAATCTATTTATAGGTTTATTTCTTTTTGTTTTGGCTTGTATTATGGCCTCTCTAGAAATTATCATCCTCGTTACAGTTCTTACTATCTCATCCTTTCCTGTGACTGAGCCGAGGGAGGAAATGGATCATCAAGAAGTAAAATCTTTTCCTGTATCAGCCCCTGGTTGCCACAGGGGAAACTCCTGGTGCCAGGTAGAAAGGAAGGCTTTTTGGGGATTTTCTTTTTCTTTCTTTTTTTTTTTTTTTAAATTTTTTTCCCTGCAGTTGTGGCAGCCGGTTACTCTCCCTGGCCGCGCTGTGAGATCACAGCAGCATTTCACAGCTGGAGCTTGCTCATATTAAATAAACATCACAGATTTCTCTGGTGCTTTCATGATGCTCCAGGAGCTCTTCCCTCCTACTGCCTGTGTCTTCTCCTTTCCCCACTTCATCTCTGGCAAACAGCATCCCTCTCCCATCCAAAACCCCTTTGGAGCCACACTGGGGCTTGGCATCTGAGCTTCCCATGGCTTATAGGTGTCTCAAGTGCATCTGAGCTCAGGAGTGATGCTCAGCCTCTATCCATGGCTCAGGGCTCCTTCCCTGGGCTGGCTCCCAAATAAATCCCTGCGTGGCTTATCCATCCCTCAGCCTCGGTGCCTCCAGCCCGTCCCTGGACCCGTGTTCATCCCTTCTGCCAGGTGAGGACACATTTGAGCTGGAAATTGCAGGTGGCTGCACGCTGCTCGTGGTCTGGAAACGAAGCAGCAGCAGGTTTGCACCCCTCCGTTGGCCAGACCCAGGGCTGGAAGAGTTTACTCTGGACCAACTCGGGATTTCAGGTGGGTTTTAAGCTTCTGGGAGATGAAACCTGATGGCGAGACATCCCATCTGGTGGAGGGAGGTGGCAGAAAACCAAACACCCAGAGGATGTACGGGAAGGGATCGCTCCAGGCTACCTATATATTGCTTATGTCAAATGACCCTAATGAAGGGGGTTATTCCCCAAATTGGAAGGAGATTAGTCTTTAAACCTGAGGCGGTGTGTGGTCCCTGGGTGCTTTCCTTCTGTGCTCAGTTGGGCTTTGGGAGACATTAACGATGAGCAAAACGGCGCTGGAGACTAAGAGGAGGGAAGGGAGCAGCTTGGAGCTCTGCTGATGGTGGGCATGGGGGTGATTAGTCTTCTTGTCAAGGTGTTTGAGGGAATTAAGCAGTATAATTTATTGTGAGCTTTTGAATTGATGAGCTATTTAAAGGGAGCTGGCTGCAGCCAGTGTTAATTTAATCAGAATTGAGCAACTTCTCCTCGATCCAGCTGTTTCGGCCAAGAGGAAGGTTTTACTGGGGAGTTTCTCTCCATGAAAACTGGGCTTTGCTTTGTGCTGGGTGGTGGGTGGGATCCTCAGGCACCTTCCCAGGTCCTCCTTCGCAGCGTTTGTCTTCTCTCAGGGCTGCAAATGGTGAAGCCTATGGGTGACGCCGTGGAGGCACCACCACTTCCATGCAAAGGGTGAATTTTTGCAAAATCGGGGGGGAAAACCAGCTCTTCAATGTACTGCTTGGTGGTTTGGTTTTATTTTTACTTTGCCACTTTGAACTTGCTGCAAATCTGAGGCAGCTCAAGGCAGGGTTAAATGCTGTTTAATGTGGATTTTCAATCATTATTTTGCTGCTGGAGTCTTTTTAAGGACCAAAACTGATTTATTGGGGCTGGCAGACAGCAGGGGCTGCAATGCACTGGTTAAAAGAGACCAGCATGGACGTTGCCAGCAATTTTGCTCCAAAACGCGTGTTATGGTTACCGGTGGTTGCTGCAATCCTTGTGAATGCAAAAAAGGTACCACCTTCTGCTCTGTCCATGCAGCTGGCGAGGGTTTGCACGCTCCGCTCGGCCGTTATTTGGAGGAAGAAGAGCTGGTTTTTGCTCAGGCTGCACAATTTTCCAAGCTCGTGCTGGAGACCCAGCTTTGGGTTTGCTTTTCTTGCAAAACCTCTATAAATTATAAGGGAAATTCTGGGCTTTCTGAAGGCAAAGTTACGTGTGGTGGGGTGCCCAGGGGGGCTGGGCATCACCTACGTAACAACTTCCCAGGTTTGCAGTTTTCCTCTTGCAAGGAATTGCTCTTGGCATCTGCCGTGGCTTTCTTCCTAATTAATGCCGCCGCTTTCCCTCTGTTTATGGAGCCCTTGAGTTAAACTCTTTTTCTGGGGGGCTTGCTTTCCTGGAAATGATGGTTTGGCCACCTATGAACTCCCTTTTGAAAGCCACGTTCGGTCATCGTTTTCCTAAGAGCTGGGTGCAGTTAGTGTCCCATGGACCTTTATAAATCGGATATCAAACCTGGATATTAAATATTACCTTCGATTTTAGTATGCACAGCTGAGTTGCATTGTATAAACCTCGCCTCTTACACCTTGAACTGACGAGCTGCACGGCAGAAATTGAGGCTGGAAGAAGGAAATGGAGCGGGGGATAAAATCAGCGCATGGTGTGCAATGGCCAAAGCGCTAGGAAGAGCGGAAAAACCACCCAGCAACCGGCACGAGGGGTCTTTGGGGTTCAAATCCTGGATTTCTGGGGGGAGCTGCAGGGCTGGTGCTTTCGGAGGGGCCTCTCATGTGTTGGGCAAGAGGAAACGCTGCGCATGCCGCGCCGTGCTGGCTTGTAGGTGATTCTGGGTGTGCTGGTCTGACCGCGAGCGCGGCGGGGTCCCTGCTCGGGCTTCGGAGCTGTGGCGGCTTGTCTCTGCCCGCAGCGGGCTGGGAAGAGTGCCAACCAGTTCCTGGTACACAAACGAGAAAGCACTCTTTTTTTTCTCTTTTTTTTTTTTTTTTAAGTTTTGCTTTTTTCACCCCTTTTTTCCTTTTTTTTGCTTTTATCCTCCTTTTCCTCCTTTGGTTTCCTTTTGCTTCCTTTTGTTTGTTTCCTTTGTTTCCTTTGTTTCCTTTTGTTTGTTTCCTTTGTTTCCTTTGTTTCCTTTTTCTGTTTTTCTTCTTGTTTCCTTTTTTCCTTTGCTTCTTTTTTCCCTTTTTTTTTCTTTTCTTCTTTCTGCTTCTTGCTTGCTTCTTGCTTGCTTCTTGCTTGCTTCTTGCTTGCTTCTTTCTTGCTTCTTGCTTGCTTCTTGCTTGCTTCTTGCTTGCTTCTTGCTTGCTTCTTGCTTGCTTCTTGCTTTTTTTTTTTTTTTTTTCCCCCTCTTTCTTGAGTTGTAACTAAGGCTGAAGAGCAAAAACGTTTCCAAAACGGAATTCCTCTCACTGCTTGCCGCAGCGTTACAAGCTCTAGCCATGCCCTGCTTGATCAAACCGTGTACCACGCTGCCCTGGCCTTCCTCCCAAAGCAGCCCCGTTCTATATCAGTTCAGATGCACATCATCTCTGCCACCAGATAACAGGTGCTTAGTTAATTGGATTCCTTGCCTAATTACACCTGGCCTGTTATGAACTGATTTAGCTGGTGATGGAAGTGATGCTGCTGCTCTAGTGGAGCCACGCTCGTTGGCTGTTCGCAAATATGCACAGTGCAAAACTCATCAGTGGGTAGATAATTAAAAACCCCGATAGTTTGGGGCATGAAGTGGCATTTTGCTGCAATGGTGCTTTAGTTTTGGCAAGCTTGGGAAATCATTTTGGGGCATGTGGGTCCCTGCACTGCCTGCCTTTGTAAACAGGCTGTTCTAATAAACCAGTGGTCAAAGTGAATATTGTGGTAATAAATTACCTCTTCCCCCCCACTTCCTGCCCCCTCCCCCCCTTTTTTTTTTAACTTGCTTTTGGATTTTTAGCTAGTTACCATGGTAACTTTCCACCTTCCTTTTTCTGGTGAGTCTCCAAAGTCGCTGCTGGAGGTAGCCTTGGGGAGACAAGTGTGAGCCGAGCAGAGCTTTGCTCTCCATCCTCTGCCAAGTCAGGTGTGATGCCCCATGAGACCCCTCCTTTAGGGACCAAAGCATCAAGAGACTGACGGGTGCAGGCTGCAAGAACATCAGACCTTCTCCTTTCAATTGTTTGCTCCATCAGGACATTGATTTCCAACCTAAATGTGGTGCCACAATCCCTTCTGGCAGAGGCATGAGTTTTATTGCCCATATCTGGGGGGTGGATGATCCTCCACTGGATGTTCAGCTTGGAAATGTCAGTGTTCCACCTGGCACCAGCACCCCATCGCAGAGGGATGCTGCGCACCTGCAACTACCCAGATACAACATTTGCTCCCACTGCATTCCTTTTACCCTTTTCCCCATGCAGAATTTGGCCACTCAGATGGCTTCTTCTTTCAATCCATCCATCCTTCCTTCTTGCCTCACTTTCTATAAGGGAGCAAAATGCTTTACCTATTAGGACCAAGATCTTTGGAGGAGATTTTCAGGTCCTTGGGGAGCTGGTAATGAAATGACATGACTTCAAAGTGTTTCAAAGCAGTTCCTGGTTTCCAGGTCTCCCTGGTTGTGGCTAACTGCCTGACTTGGAGCGGGGCTAATCCTTCCCTTTCTCTTTTCAGTTCTTCTGGGTCCTTCTGGTGATCTTCCTCACAGAGCTGCTGCTGCTATTCATCGAAATCATCTTTGAAAACAAGGTGGGTGCGATCAGGGAGGCCTTTGGATGCTGCGCGGTGACAGACTGCAGCCCCGCATCGTCGGGGAGGAAAATTCCTCAAGGATCTGTTAGCATGTGCCCTGAAAATGAAGGTTTTCATGGCTCTTGCTCTTCTGGGGCTGCACATCGTGCTCCAGAGCTGCGATGGATCTCCAGCACCACCCAGAGCCGCACCGCAGCTCCCTGTGCAGACTCTCAGCCAAAACCCTGTGGTTTTGGTGTTTGGTTTTCTTTTTTTTTTTTTTCTTGAAGGCTCATTAAGCTCCTCATCTCAATTATGTTAACTGCTGGCTTGCATTTGCAAGGACAGGGACAGGTTAGAGTTATAGCTGAGCTGGCGAGATGGTAAATGCTTCCAACAGATGTCCTTTTTGGCCGCCCGCCTTCTGCCGCAGAAACCCTACCATTTTCAATTTAATCTTACCCTTGCAATCCATCAAACAATTAAATTGCTAATCTCAATCTCTGCTGGCTCCGTGAATGCACAAGGCAGGAGAACAACTGAGATTCCTACCTACAGACTCTAAAAATTGATTCCCCTACATGCAAACAGCTTGATCGTTTCCAACCCATCAAGGCTGGGGTTGGAGTTGTGGGCTTGGTGAACACCAAAACCAGGTTGGGTTTGGAGCTGGGGGCTTGGTGAGCCCCAAAGCCAAGTTGGAGCGTGAGTTGTGGGGTTGGTGAACACCAAAACCAGGTTGGAGTGTGGGTTGTGGGATTGATGAGCCCCAAAGCCAGGTTGGATTTGGAATTGTGGGCTTGGTGAGCCCCAGAGCCAGGTTGGGGATGGAGCTGGGGGCTTGGTGAGCCCCAGAGCCAGGTTGGGTTTGGAATTGTGGGCTTGGTGAGCCCCAGAACCAGGTTGGGGATGGAGCTGGGGGCTTGGTGAGCCCCAGAGCCAGGTTGGGTTTGGAATTGTGGGCTTGGTGGGCCCCAGAGCCAGGTTGGGTTTGGAATTGTGGGCTTGGTGGGCCCCAGAGCCAGGTTGGGTTTGGAATTGTGGGCTTGGTGGGCCCCAGAGCCAGGTTGGGTTTGGAATTGTGGGCTTGGTGGGCCCCAGAGCCAGGTTGGGTTTGGAATTGTGGGCTTGGTGGGCCCCAGAGCCAGGTTGGGTTTGGAATTGTGGGCTTGGTGGACCCCAAGGCCAGGTTGGAGTTGGAACCAGAGCTTGGTGATCCCCAAGGTCAGGTTGGGTTTGGAGTTGTGGGCTTGGTGAGCCCCAAGGCCAGGCTGGGGTTGGAGTTGTGGGCTTGGTGAGCCCCAAAGGCAGGTTGGGGTTGGGAGCTGTTAGCTTGGTGAGCACCAAGGCCAGGCTGGGATTGGGAGCTATGGGCTTGATAAGCCCCAAAGTTGAGGAGAGGCAACAGCAGAGGACGTTGCCTTTTGGATGCTGCAGCCAACCCCATCCGGCAGCTTCTCGGAGCTTTCAGAAACCCTCTGATCCCTGAAAAACCTGGTGCACCAGTGATGAGCTGTTCTTCTCCAAGGAAGATCAGATTGCTTGAGTCCTTCCTCCGTGTAGAAAAACCTATATCTGCTGCCTCATAGAGGCTGTGTTTTTGTGAAATTCAGCATGAAATCCTCTGCTTTGCTCCACCTTTGAGCCTCAGTGGCGGTGCTCAGCACCATCCTAGACTGCAGGATTGCAATGGGGAACCACTGGTACCATCAGGAGAGGGGACTGCAGCCTCGTGATTCAACTCCTGGATTGAGTAGAAACCATTAGCACCTAAATTGTGCCTTAATTTAAATTTAACGGGTGATATCAAAACCTAATTAAAAATCAAACAATGAGGGAGAGAGAAAAGAGAGATCCGACAAGCGATGAATCCACTTGACCTAAAATTGTTCGGAGGCACAAATCTGCATTTGGAACAATGGTTGTTTATTTAAACTTGTTAAAAACATATTTAATTGGATTTTGTATTAAATAAGCAAGGACGAGGAACTAATTTAGTGGCCTTGAAGCTGCTAAGCATTGAAATGGGCTCTGTTGATATGCAAATGGGGTTTGGGAGATTATCAGAGATAATGGGTTCAGCATCCTTGAAGGGAAAGGGAGTGGGGAGGTCTTATAACCAGAACTTCATGATTAACCCTGTGACATTTATCTCCCACCTTAAAATCAAGATTTAATTACAGAGGCTGCCTTGGGGCTGGCATCTCCTGGGAAGGCGTTAGGCTCGTGGGGTGAGCCCATCTGGGGAAAACCAGGCAGAAGATGGTAAAACCCCGGCATTGCCCGTTGTGTTGGTCTTCACGGTGGGCAAACTGGGAATTAACATTTTAATAAACTTCCACATGAGCAATTTCTTAAAGGTTTTTTTCAGATCTCCTTGCCTGATCCCTCGCTGACGGCAGGCTTTGTTTGCTGCTCTGACGTGCCTTCATCTCTCTTTTTCTTTATTCCCCGTTCTTCTCCCCATTCCCAGTTTGCCCAACCTCTAATTTTCATGTCAGAGTGAATTATGAAAAACGTTTTCTTCCCCTCCCCCCCACCTTTCCTCTGCTTCTAACTCAGAAAAAAAGTTCCTTTTTCCTTCATTAATATTTCTGCTCGGTGGTTTGTCAGGCAAACCTGCACCAGGCTCTGCATAGGACATTTCGAGCCGCCGCTCCCAGCTCCCTTATACGCTTCCCAGGCATCTATAAAATACATTTTCCATTCCATTAATGTTTAATGTGAAGTGCCTGATGTGGCAGAGCCTCCTCGGAGATAGGGCAGCAGGGAGAGCCATTCCCTTTCAGGGTGTGATTGAATTCCTGGATGATTTGTTGGGATTAGGAGTGATTGAGGGCTCTGAAGAGGTCTCTGCTCCCGTATGTTGCTCATCCCACGGATAAATCACCGTGCGGCCGGTGGCGTTGGCTGTCGCAGCCCGTTTCACCCCCTCCAGCCCCTCCTAACACAGCAGAACCCCCCTGCCAGTGGTTAAAATCCTGTTAGCCGGTGAGATTGAGAATTTGAGGGAGCTTTCAAAGAAATCACCTTAATAATTCAATCTAATATAGGAAAAGCTGGGTGGGCAAAGGTGTGTGGGTCTGCTCACACATGCAGGAAATGGGGAGATGCTATGGGATGCTGCTAGCCCTGAGACCACAAAAATGATGCTGCTAGCCCTGAGAGCTCAAAAATGATGAATTTTGCCCCAGGAAATAGGCTCACAGGTTAAATTCTTACTCCGGTAACAGCTGGTGACACTTGCTATGAAAAAAAATTCATGTCCTGCAATATTTTCTCAGTGCCTTTCCCATGTGTGAGCCATGGTTTTGGTTTTTTTTCTGTCACCAGATGAATGCAGTTTTCCACTCCAATATCCAAGAGGGCATCAGACACTATTACGATGACCTTGACTTCAAGAACATCTTGGATTTCATACAGGAAAAGGTTTGGGTTTGGAGGGAGGGGTGGCATTGGGGAGGTCTGGTTGTGAAGTTTGTCAAGGAGTGGTGAATTCTATGCCTGGCTGAGGCAGAAGCATCGGTTTTCCCTGTATTTTTGGAGTTTATTCCCATCCCTGCGGTGCCTCGCTTGATCTGTCTTGAATATCTCGATCTTTCTTGGTTTGCGCTGCTCTTTTGGCACGGTTTTGCGTTGTGCTGCTCTCCCAGCTCACCCCGCAGCGGGGTTTGGTGAGTTTTTCTGCCACCTGTGTGCCCTGCAAAGAGCATCTTCTGCTCCACACCATGGCGTGGCCAGCCAGGCTGTTTATATTTCCCGGTCGTGATGGGAAACCAGTGCCTGATGCCTGAAAGCTCTTTTGATCACTACCCCAGCCTGCGCAGAGAGATGGAAGGATAAAATACCATGGGCTAAAGCTGCCTCAGGGCTGCAGTGACCCTTAGGTAGGCCACCTTAGGTAAGTCTTTTTACTCAAGGTGTCATCAGTAGCTGGCCAAGCCCTTGTCTCAATGGGAAAAGTGCAGATA
Source organism: Falco punctatus (assembly GCF_963210335.1). Taxonomy (NCBI): domain Eukaryota; kingdom Metazoa; phylum Chordata; class Aves; order Falconiformes; family Falconidae; genus Falco; species Falco punctatus. The sequence goes on along the minus strand of NC_137600.1, from coordinate 1,108,854 downwards.
AGGTGTTTTCACACAGTCGCTGGAAGGAGAGGAGACCTCCAGCCTCTCCACGGGCAAGACCGGGAGCAAACTGCTCTTGGTGCTGACAAGAGCTGTGCCCAGTCCAATACTGGGGCTTGGCATAGTCTGCTTGAACGTTTTTATACGTGTGGTTGCATATTCTGTCTCATATCGAACACTCAGAGCCTGCCAGGAGCTGGCAGGATCCAGCCCCCATCCTCAAGCCAGCCTGCGGGTCAATTAAACCATCCTCCCAAATCTATTGTTTTTAACCAAACTCTTGATACGCTGCTGCTGTTGCCTTCTATTGTAAGTACCGTGTAGCTTCCTTGAGGTACTAAATATTAAATATTAAATTAAAACACCTTCCTAATTCCTTCTATTGAGGCCCGGCTAGATCTGTTTCTCTTTTGACTCTTGAAACCCAGGGTGGCGGTGCTTCAGCAAAGCGATGACGCGTCCCCGTGAGTACGCTGAAAAGCCAAGTCGGGTCAGGATTTGAAGTCATTATCCACATCACTGAGTGTCTGACTGGTTCGGACAAGTTTGGTTGGCTCCAATGTATAATTTGGTTTTTCCAGTACTGGCAAGAGCTGCTCCTGAGAATTTGGGGGATGTAGGTTTTGCTCGTGAGGATATTTGGTTTATCCGTTATTTGTGTTACTATGAGAGGGAAGCACTTGGCTCGAAGCATTTGGCGAATGGAAAAAAAAAAAAAAAAGTGGGAAAACCCCAAACTTTGAGAGCTAGGAGGGAAATCGCAGCGATTTTACATCTCCTGGGTTGGTTTTGGAGAGCAGAGCCAGGCTTTGCCGGCAAAGCTGCTTTCAGAGAAACTTTGAACGTTCTCACCTCAGCCTGATTTCTCATCTTTCATTATGGGTCAAAGCATCACAAACATGTGAATCTTGTCTCTCGCTTTGAAGAAAAAGGAGACTGCGAAGCTCTTTCTTTGATGTAGCTGGAATTCAAGGCTGGTGGTGCCCTCCACTCTCCCCTTTCTGGGCTTAAACACCTGCTTTTGATTCTTGGAGTCATCATTAGTGAACCGAGCACATTAATAAGACCAGGAGCCCTCTGAAGGTCGCAAGATGCAACTGATTCTGAGAAAGATCCGAATCTTTTTCAAGTTTTACTCCAACCTCTCTAAAAAGATGCTGTAATTCAGACCTCTCTGTATGAATGATAAATGGCTGCTGCCACCAGCAGTCGGGAAGTTCATGTTGGAGCCATCCCCAACGAGTGGTGATGAGGAGATTAGACCACAAATTTCCAGATAAAGCAGAACATATTTGCGGGAAGGATTCTGTATCTCCAAAGAAGCAAGGATCAGGTACTGAGCATATAATCTCATTGCATTTTTGCAACATTTTGCCCCGTCTCCTTCTTCCCTTGACTTTTAATAAAAAGTTTTCAGGGGGACGATCTTCATCTCAAAGTCTCTGTCTGTACTACAAGAAGTAGGCTGCCACTTATAGTGTGGCTGATAAGTCTTGAACGTCTGCACATTTTAGCTTGTAGCGAGAGAAGGAGCTCTGCAAGAACGTTTAGCTCATCACTGTGAGCTTTTCTATTAGCAATTATGATTTCCGATCCAGGAACGACAGCAACGTTGGGCAATTTAAATGTAGGGTTGCTTTGACCTGAGGGTAGGACAGGGGAGAGGCGATGCAGAGGAATAAGTGATTTTAAGAGAAGGGAAATTGCTTTTACGGGACCCGAGCAGCCCGCAAGAGAGTGAAGACTAGCAGTCAGTCTGGAAGGATTGCACCCAGACCTGTTTTTTTGATAAAACACAATCTCAGAGCAGCTTGTTACCATCGTTTAGGGGTTATTCTCACTGTTTTCCTTATTAAAACCCTTGTCTATGCATAAGTGAGCCGGCACATGGCTTATTTAGGTCGGACAAAACCACACTACGCTCCTCAGGATTTCAATTTTGCTTAAACCCTCTCTCAAGCGATGCTTTAAAGTAGAGCCATCTGCCTTTCACACTTAAACCAGCATCATACAGTAAAACCAGCAAGTAATTATTGTCCGAAGTGCCAGACATTTTTCATTACCAGGTTGATGGTACAAATAATGTGGTTTTAGCTGTCGACACCTGCTTGGTCTGGCTGCCTGTGAGCAAATAGATATGGAAATAAATTGCCCTAAAGAAAATAATACTTAGATGTTTTTATCAGGCATTTTTGCTGAACTATTGCCCTTTGCAGGCCTTGGATGTGAGGCTGGAGATCACGGCAACTCAAAAGCCCAGGTCTGCTGCAAGTTGCTAACTGCAGCTCTCCGCCGCTCCTCGCTTGATCTTTTTTTTAATGGTTTGCCAACTACAGGTGGGAAAAGGAGAGTTCAAACTGCTTTGCTGAGCACAGGATTTGAATTTCAAAGAGCTGCCGGGGCTGCAGGTCTTCAAACCCAAGTAGCTCCAAACTCAAAGTAAGGCTCGGAGGGATGTTGCGCTTGGAAACCTCCTCCTTTCTCCTTGGGGAAGATGAAAGGCAGCTTTCACCAGCACGGCTCGTTCCAGCACGTTACAGGGTGATGGTTTTGGTCGTAACGAGCCAGCATCTTGCAGGTGGCGGCTGCGGTCCTCAACACAGAGAGCTCCTCGGATGCCACCCGCGAGGCTGTTTCCGTGGGCTCGCGTTGGTTTTTCTGCTTGTTGTGCTTCTCCCAGCTCCGGGAGCCCACCTGAAGGTAAAACCCACGCTGCAGTCTGTCTTGGCTTATGAGAAATAAATCCAGGCATGACAGGAGTTTGGGCTAAACCTCTGTTTGCAGAGAAGAAAACACCCGTGTGAGGCTTCCTGGCAGCTAATAAGCCTCGTCGTAAGGATTTTTTTACCAATTTTTGCACAGTTACAGGAACAAATGGAAAAAATTTCTTTGCAGCCTGGGGATATCAAATAGGTACCAACAGCCCATACCCCTTTAGGTGTTTTTCTCCCCCTCTTTCTAGGCAACGCTCACTCTCGCTAAGGGGAAGGATTAAAAGCAATAGAGGAATTAAAGGTAAGAAGTTAAAAAATAGTTGTAAGTCTGTGGGTTGGCTGCTCCTGGCCGTATCTGCACATTTTGGCGTGGGAGGAGGCCAGGAGGACCCTGAGAGCTGGTGGCTTTTCCTACTCCCACTGGCGAGTATTGCCCCCAGCCCATCAGCAGGATGGGGAGCAGATGCTCACAGAGTTAAACCTCTCCCGAAAACTGCTCCTTGAAGAGAGTGGTGCTTCAAGAAACAGGGAAAACCTGGTTTTTTCCTGTTATCAAGCACACAAACCTCTCCTGCCCACTTCAGGCTTTTTTTTTTTTCCAGGAGAAAAATGTAAAGATTCAAGCTTGTTTACCAAGAGAAGGGATGACTCGGTATGTAATAAGCCCACTTTTATTCTGTGGAGAACAGAAAATGACTTTCATTAAACTTTCTTTTTCTTTTTTTTTCCCCTATTGTGCGAACAAAAGAAAAAAGCAGCTTTTTTCCTTTGTAGCTGTAGCATTTGATCTCTAATTTAACTTGACGGGAAGAGAAATCCCTGTTAGACTGCAGAGCCTTATTAGCATTTTGTCGAATGGCACCAACTAGCTGAGCTGCCTTCGAGAGCCAAGAAACACGTTCATTCAAGGTGCTGAAAGAGCCATCTCTCCTGCGTGCCCCAGGAATAGGATGGATTAGTCACCTGTAATTAAATCAGTGCAGCATGAATGAGCCTGGGCTCGTGAAAGCAAGGATGCCTCCAATACATGCACAAGGATGCCTCCAATACACGCATGCACGCATCTAGAGCTGCTGTGCGCCTCTAAAATGGGGCTAAACACTCACATTTCTTTTTTCACACAGCGTCTTCAACTTCTTATGTAGGGTCCTGGAAAGCAGAAAATAACTGGGGCTGTCGGTGCTGGCACTGGGGATGCAGGGCAGGGCTGGAGGGGGATGCGTCAGCAGGCTGGAGATGTCAAGGTTGGTTCCATTGCGTGTCTCATCCTCTCCTTTTCTTCTTTTTGCAGTTTTCTTGCTGCGGTGGCGATGAATACCGAGACTGGGAGGTTAACCAGTACCACGCCTGCAACGGCAGCGGGCCGCTGGCATGCGGGGTGCCCTACACATGCTGTATCAGGAAGGTAAGGCAGCCAAGGCACGGCAAGAGCATTTTTTTTAGTCAGTATTTCAGCAAAACACCCTCTTCCAACTGGTTATTACCGTGTATTTCTGTGCTATAGGGTTTCTTGTAAACTGCATTGCCACCTTGCAAAGCGGTTTGAGACAGCATCAGCGTGAGGTGGTAAAGAAAAAATATATATATATGGACCACACTGTATTTTAGTAGGCTCTGCTGCTTTAACGTAGAATAAATACCAAAGCACTGGGCTATCAGTTGTGTTTGTATCATGCAGAGGAGTTGTTAGAAATGCTGAGTTCCTGTTTTTCAGTCTAATAAGTGATATAAAATGGTTTGGAGGGTTGTTTTGCAAAGAAATAGCAGCATCTTAAAAGGACTTGGCTGCCTCTCAGCCTGGATCCGTATGAGCTGCTGTCTTCTGCTTTCCTGTCCAAGAAAACACGTTTTGCAGCTGGCTGCTGCGGGGTGTAGCGATACACGGGGTCATGTTTGCTGGTGTCTGCTGCTGACGAGGGGGTTTTGGAGGGTTTTGCTGAAAATGAGGCTGGGAGAAGTATTTGGATAAAAAGCCACCCTTGTGCAATGGGATAGGAAAAAAATCTCGTGAACGACTGCCCTGGCAAGGCTGCATTTCCAACACACTGTGAGGTGGGTCAGATGGAGATGGGGGGGGATGGGGGGGAGTGGATTTGCAGAGCCATTAGGGTCTCCTGTGCTGATTTCCAGAGCTGAAAATCAAGCCACCCCCCGCCAAGCAGTGCTTTTCTGCTGAGACTAAGCTAAGTGCTCTGATACCCTCTTGTTGAATACAACCGTCCACCTCGTTGCAATCAATCTAACGCATGCTGTGGATAAAATGCCAGGAGCTGGGCCCAGGCAAGGGGGGGGGAAAGTGCAAATATCCCTGGTTGCTGTGGCCAGGAAAGCTAGAAATGTTGCTAAAAAAGGATTTGCGAAGTGTAATCCTGGTAGCAACACCTCCTCGAGGTGCAGAGCATCAGGAGTCTCGGCGTTGCCTCCGAACCCTGGCCGTGCCACAGGCTTTAATAAATGCACAAGGAAAATATATCATCAATCTTGTATCATTGTTGGATTTTTAATGGAAAAAGAGGGAAATCTGAGGTGGTTTAATTATCAGTGGAAGCCTGGCATGCAAATCAGCTGCAAAAATAATTGTCGTCTCTAATCAGGGTGTTGATTAAGAATCCTAAAGCTCTTGAAGATAGAATTAGAAATTCATGTGTTGTCCTTTTGTATTATGAGTGAGGATGTGATGGAGAGAGTCACATGCATTTTTCGGTATTTTTACACTCCCCATGGTTTTGGGTGACAATTTTGGCAAACAAAAGCCCCGAGTGCAGCAGGCAGGATGGGAAATAGAAGAAATCACAGATTATTAATACAGGAGGGTAAGAAACCAGGCAACTTTTTGGCTCCCCACTGCAGCGAGCTGGGTCTGGAGGATGCTCTAGCGAAGGACTGGAGCAGCCAGACCCTGGGAGGGGAGGTCTACAGTAAATCATTGTCATTTTTATTTTTTTTCCGCCCCCCCAAGAATTAAAGCCCATGAATGTGGCTCTGACAGCTGGAGCAGGTTTACGGGAAGCGAGGCCTTGCCAAATGCATCTAAATCTCCATGAGAAATGAAATCCCTTCTCAGGGAGAGCAGTCACCAGGTAGATGTAGCCTCATTCTTCAGAGATTTGATTTTTGGCACCGCAAGATGCTTTTGGTTAAGAAATCAGCCTGACACAATATCAATAGTGCATGAAATGGATTAAGAGAGCGAGCTCCCTTGGGAGTTTTCTGCTGTCTGCGACATTAAACAAGCTAATAAAAGCTTAGTTTAAACAACAGAGTGAAACCCCTCATCATTGCATTTACCGTAAGCTCCAGCAGGTCTCTTCGTAGCTATTTGCTGAAATTGCATTGCAAAGTTGTCGTGTTTTTTTTTTTTCTTGCGGGCTGAGAAGATGGGAGAAGCACCTCTGCACCTTGGGGTGAAGGAGGTACCTGTGTGTGATACACCGAACGTACCTGGTTGGGTTTCAGCCACGTGCAAGCTCCGCTAAAAGCCCTTTCCACCAAAATATGCTACTTGAGGGCTGAAGAGAAGACATTGCAGTGGCCCTGCAGCTGGAGGCTTAACCAGGGACCGCCCGGGCACGTGTATGAACTCTTCTGCATCGGGTAGAGATGAACTTGGTGGTCTCTCCGCTGTGAAGAACTTTTTTTATCAACCAGTTATCTATCCACCGGTTTGTAGGGCAAGAAAACCCTTCTCTTCTTGTGTCTTTCTTCTCTATTTGTGCCTATGTGAAAAAAAGATGGAGAGCGAAGCATCGTTATGCCTTAGAGGACCTCTGAGATTTAAGTAGAGAGGTACCAGGAGAGGTCATTTGGAAATGTAATATCGTGGAAAGAACAAAAGATGATGATAGGAGCGAGCCACGCGATACAGCCCCGTCCGCGTGGGGTTGGGGGTGACACTGGCAAAGCAGTCAGGTTGTTTCCATCATTCCTCCTGCTTAGGGACATCTCAGTCCAAGCCTCCCAACCAAGGCGACATGAGACAATAGCCCATGCAGGACACATTCCCTCTGTGCACACCACTTTGGAGAAAAAGCTATTTTGACCGGCAGGTCCAACTTCAGAGCTTTTTCTGGGCCTGGCACGCTGCTTAGATGGTCCATTTTCTTGTCCAAGTGGTCACTTGGTGTTCCCGTGGGCCTGCCTGAAGAAAGGAGCGTGAAACACGGATTAGAAGCTTGGCTACAATACGCTTTCAACCTGTCATTAAATACAGCAATAAAGCTATCCTGTTTTCCAGCAAAAGACGTTTTCTGTACAAGAGCCTCCAAGAGCTTTGTGTTGCATCCTCTGGGGCATCTTCCAGGTTGAGTTGCAACTGTGGCAGCAGACATCCTCCAAAAATGCCCTGGCTGCTTTGAAGAGTCTTATCTCTCAGGTCGTAGACCTTAAAATATTCCCAGGAAGAAGGAATGGGCAAACATGCACCTCCTTGAGGATGTGAGACTGGGTCCTCATCTCTTAAGTACTTTTCTAAATGGTTTTCCAATGCGCTTGTGCCTCCTCCCAGGGAGCCGCGGTGCAGCTGAGCCTCTGCCAAGCGCAGTGTCTCTGAACCCCTTGCGAAGTGTCACCGCTGACATTTGGCACTGATCTGGGGGAGGAAAAGCAGCTGGTTAAATAAAAAAAGGGCAAAGATTGCAGTCTTCTGCCCTCGGTGGGTTTTAAACCTCTGTGTGTTGCTCTTCTGTGATCCCTGAAGGCATCAAAATGCATTCTGGAGGAATAAAGGCTTCTGCCTGGTGGTGTGTTAGAAATGTCAATTCAGCTCTGACCTTCTCTTCCGTGCAAGACCTTAACAAAAGTCAATCGAGGCTAAAACCTCATTTTTCTACCTTCCGTGCAAAGGTGTTGAGGGAATTACTCAAACAGATGGGCAGGGCTGGAGATGACCAAGAAACCCTTGGTTATTTAACGTGAGAGGGAATAAATTCATTGTGCTGCAGCCAGACGCGTTCAAACTGTGAGCCCGATAGAAAGCAACGGCGTTTCATGGGCGAGCGTCCTGTGACGTCCACGAAAGCGAGTCTGAAAAGCGAGGACAACTGAAAGCTATGAAGAAAACCGGTTGGTTGGGTTGGTTTTTTCATGTCAACCAACTAGATGGGTCCTTGGTGATGTGCAGGTTCCTTTGGACCACTGGAGGTGACAGCACCTGCCTGAAGAGCTTTGCAAATTTCCCTGATGGCAGAGGCTTCCCGTTTTATGGTGCTGAGCTTGCTCTCAGCGACGCTGCTGGGCACTTTGCTGTTGATCTCCAGATTTCTCTGCAAATCTTTTGTATGCACGGGGACCAATTAGTCTCCTGAATTACACCGGGGTTGTAAATAGCATGTTGAAGTGGTGAGAGATGGGATTTTTTGATAGCACGGGCGAGTAACGTCTTCGGTACAGGAGCTCTTGGAAGGGTAGCGCTGGAATAATTCCCCTGCCAATTAGGGGAGGAACAAGTCGCAGCTTTATGGCTGGAGTCTGTCCAGAGGTGCACGTTTCTTTTATGCTGTGTCTTGCAGGAAAAGCATCATTTACATCTAAATGGGCACATTTCTGTTTCATCTCCGCGCCTCCGAAGCAAGGCATGTTTTTGTTTTGTTGCCCAGGAGCTTTTACTGGTTGTCAAAGCCATCTTTCTGAAAGCCTAATAATTTCAGCACATTATTGTTTTAGGGGTACCTTTAGAAATATATGGTATTATAGAAGCTGCTGTTTGATCTGTGAAACAAGCCCCCAAAAAAACCCATCAGAAAACCAGTCCCAAGAGGTGCAAAGTACCCAACTAGCTCAGGATGTGCCGGAGCTGCTCTCCAGCTTCGGTTTTTTTGGGGGGATGAGCAGGAATCAGTTTTGTAACCTAAAATGTACCCATTTCCATCCTGTCAAAAGCAGAGGAATTGGGTTTGATTTTATTTTATAGAGGTCCTGAATAGCAGTGTTTGGCTGGAATTTCTCTCGTTAGCTGCAGCTCTTGAGGCATCTCTGTGGGCCAACCAAGATCTAGGCTTTGGGAATGTCTTAAAATCCTTACGTTTCTCCTCAAAGTGGTGGAAGACTTTGGGCAAATTCCCCCTTGATTTCTAGAGAGTCCAAGACGTTTAATCCCTGTGAAATTCTGTTTATTGTGAAGGACAGACATGACTGAAGGTGCTGGAAAAGGTGGTCAGAATGAAACAAGGAGAAATTCAAAGGAACATTTTGAAAGAGCTGCTTTGCTGAATGCTGGTATGACATGGAGGTGGTCCCGGCTCAAATCACTGGAAAAGCGTTGGGACGTGACACGTGAGCATCCTCTGAAACAGCAGAAACCAGAGAAAAATGGTTTTAAAAAAAAATATTAAAAAACTCAACAACTTACTGCCAGCGTGCATGGTCTTGGCGTTACATTTGGGCAAAAAGGAGCCCGCCGTAGCAAAGCAAGTTTTAAGGGTAGCTGAATGGTTGAGGCAACGGGGCGAGCTCTTTTATTCCTTATTTTTTGTTCTTATTTCCTCTGTTTCCCTTTTGTCTTCCTCCAAGCTAACTCTGTTCACCAATTCTCTGTCCCCAGGTCCCTGGAGAGGTCATCAACACCCTGTGTGGGTACAGGACGCTCGATAAAGAGGTAACGTTGGCTTTTTCCTTCGAAAGTACGAGATTTGCTTCTCCTTCCCCAAATCCCCTAAAACAAAACCATTATCTGCTGACAAGCTCTTCCATGCCAAGGATGGCTGTTACTGCAGCTCTGTATAAATTTATTTTTATTGCTTTTGCCTGGCATCTCGGGGCATTGCTGGGGCTCACAGAGCACGGGCAGGCTCGGGACACATTTGGGTGGTCACTGTAGGTTTTGGCGTGTGGCTTTTCTGGGTCAGCCCCGGGAAATATTGGCTCTGAGTTGTGTTTTGAGGCTTGGGGATAGGAGAGAAGCTGATTTTGAGGCCTCCGGGGGTGACCTCGGGGCTATATCGCAGCAAAGTGCTGCGGTATCTCTGTGCAGATGGTCCGTAGCTCCCAGGGACGGGGTTTTGGCAAGAAAACCCAGGAAAAGGTGCAAGCCAAGAAATGAATTCCCAAATGCTTCTTGTGCCACTCCCTTGGCTCGCAAGAAGGAGCAAATGCAAGAAATGACATCTCCCCCCAAGCCCGACGTCTCCCCCCAAGCCCAACGTCTCCCCCCAAGCCCAACATCTTGATGGACCCGTGATGCTTCCCTCCGCTCTGCTTCCAGCGCCTGGAGCTGCTCAACATCATCCACGTACGAGGCTGCATCCACGCCGTCGGGCTCTGGCTCAAAGACAACTTTGAGGCCACTTTGGGCATCGTTTGCTCCCTTCTGCTTCCACAGGTACGTAGCGGATCCGGTTGGCATCCTCTTGGCTTCTTTCACTCTGCTGGAGGAGGAAAAGAATTAATTTTTCGTTAATTTTTTTCCCCCCCTTCATTTACATCTGAGATTTGTGGCTCGGGTGGCAAATTTGTGTCTTGGGCATCCAGATTCTAGAGCCTCCTTAGCAAAATTAATAGTTTACGACTGCAGTGCTGACTGTCTCATAACGCGCTCCTGAAATCTAATTATTGATCAAGTAATAGCATCTGAAAAGCAAGGCATGCCTATGTCAGCACAGCAAATCTTTTTATATTTGTTTTTACAGCTCTCTTCAAATAGAGCATAAATATTAACCAAAATAAACCATAATCGTAAATCTAGCAGGATTTTCCATGCCTCATGAAATCCGTTTCCCACTAATGATGCCTGAGGAGCCAAGCAACTTTTCAGCACAGGTAATTAAGCTCTTCGTTATGGATGCTCGATACGGAGGGAAATTTTGGATTGCAGCTGGGGCTGTCCCTTGGCGACACTGTTGGCGCTGCGCTAGCACGGGGGTGAATATCTCTCCTAGATCTTTCCAGAATTACTTTTGACACAACTTTGATGATTTAGTGTTGATTTGATCCTTTTTTTTTTTCTTTCCCCATGCCTTTTCGAGGCTGACACGGAAAGCTTTCTTTTTATAGTGTCGGATGTAATGTTGGGGTTTGGCACTGGAGGTATTTGGTGATGCTTTCCAGATATGGGGTTTTATCTAAATGGGAATGAAATTATTTTATCGTCTTATGTGTTGCTGCTTGCAGTGAAAGGTAGAACAGTGGCTGAACAAAGCAAAAGCTGTTGGGGAAGTATGTGGCAAGTTGAGTTAATTTTTCAAAGGATGGGCTTTCCTCTTGAGTTCTTGGATGGTCCAAACGAAGGACTGAGATGGGGGAGCAGGTGTTGTGCCCCATCCTGTGCTGCTCCGTGGTTTTGAATTGCTTTCTCCAAAGCATGCAAATGAGCAAGGGACTTCTGCTGTGCTACCTCGAGGAAGTGCAAGGGGCAGAGAAAGGGGGTGAGAAAGTGCCACAATAGAGGCAACCTCTTCCATCTGCCTCGCAGGGTGTCGGAAGACCATTCCAGGAGCCACCTGTTGCGTTACTCATTAAACTGCCAACATGATGCTCTTAATTGGGAAGGATGGGGAGAAAAACCAATGAGGATTGCTGAGCCTTGATGAATATCAAGTGCTTTTGAGCAAAGGTGGTAATTTTTCTGTCGTGCCATTAAATGCTCTTCAGAAGAACCTCGTTCTTCCCATCTGCTTATGCTTTCCAGGTTTTAAAATATAAATTGGATTTGATTCTGTCAAGTTTTGGAGGGAATTAAGTTATAAATGGCCATCTGTGTTTCCAGGAGCTGTCAGCCCAGAAACAGCTTCATCCCCAGCAGCAGCCAGCAGAAAGTTGGGCTGAGAATATTGAATTGCCGATCCAAGGGGGAAGGGGCTGGCACTGTTGGCACGGGGAGGTGACAGTGCCTTGAACGTTGGGGAGAGTGAACATGCTGACCTGTCCCATCTTTGGCCTTTGTGTGTCTGTCATACCCTGCACAGGACTCTCCCTGGAGCTGCAGACCACCTTGGTGGAAACCTTGTAGGGTGTTGGGGCGACGGCTGGGCTCGTGATCCACAGCCCGAGTCCAGCTTCAGGTTTTGCCCAGTTTTCCTCAAAGTGTTGATGTTCCTCAGGATCAGACTTCACCCTCATGGGTGATGGTGAGCGGCTCGAGGGCTGGAAGGCTGGGGCTTGGAGCTCGGCTGATGTTCATCATCTGAGGGCCAGGGATTTGTGCTTGATTTAGGGCAAGAAACTGACTCTTCTTTGCAGGAAACAAGGACCCAAGAATAGTTTTGGCTGATGCAGAGCACCCATGGAGAATGGGAATTATTGCTCTCAGTGTTGCCTTTCCATCGTGCTCGGATGTAGAAAACCATCAAGTTTTGGCTTTCCATCACACAGAAAGTTATTGATTTTTTAACTTTTCTCTACTTTTCCCCAAATATCTGTGCATGAGGCCAAAGGCAGAGGGTGGGCTGCCTGGCTTTGCTTGCGTGCCTGCAGGCATTGGGTGAGTTGGGTTTGGGGAAAGCTGGAAATCTGCTGGCTCCTGTTAGGTTGAACTGATTGAACGAGTGAGGAGGCAGGGAAAAATCCTGCCCGAGTACATCACCACACGGCAGCCAGCCTCTCCCCCGGACAGCGCAAGGCAGAGGGAGTTTGTAATTTTATGATTGCTCTTAAATCATGAATGTTTGCCTTTTTTTTTTTTTTTTTTTTTTTTTCTTTCAAAGTAAGCCATCCAGCAAAGGAGAAAAAAAAAGTCCTATTTGAGGAGTGGGGAAGCGGTTGTGTTCGTTTGTCTTACTTCATTCAGAGCCAAGCGTAAACACAGCGACTCAATTATTTTTCTGCCTTTGCAGTGTCTTTAATTCTCTTTTTTCTTTTTGCTGCGCTTCGTTCTCCAGTCACATCCCCGTCTCCTTGCCCTTCTTCTCAGCCAAGCTGCCGACTGAGGCCAAACTGCCGTGTGTTTCACAGCGCTCTCAGAAAGACATTTTAATTTAGTCGCTGGCAGTCAGTGGCAAATTCACGTTGTGGCCTCGCGCTAGTCGTGTTTAATTATGAAGCAACCCCAGGTCTTTCAGCAGGTGCAGCAAAGCACATCCATTTGTTTTCTGGCGGCTGTATCCCTGCTTTCCCTGTCTCTAGCAAGCTTATCCAAGTGGTTTACAGCATGCGTAAAACGCATTTCTTGTTAAAATAAGCTAAATAACCTCGTGCGTTGCTCTTTCCCCTTTGCCATACCCAGGTGCTCTTTCAGCAGCTTCTCTACTGACCTCAGGAAAAGCATCTCCAGCTTTTCCATCCCCGTGTCTTTGCGGGGGATGTTTCCTGACGGGATTTCATCCTCCTTAGTGAGGCGAAGACGGAGCCGCTATAATAAGGCAAAAAACAAGTGTATAGAAAAGCTCTTCTCCTCCTCTTTCTCCATCCCAAAGAAGCAAAAGGTGGCACAAGTCCAATTAAAAAAGAAAAAGATCTTTGAAAGGTCGCTGCCAGGGTTCAATATCTATCGACTCTGTGGCGCAGCTGCCTCACAGCAAAGTGTTGCTACCTCCGTTTCGCCCTGATATTTCATCAGTCTCCGAAGCTCTACGTTGGGAGCAGCTACAGAGTAACAGAGCATCAGCGCGGAGGCAAGCGTTCCCTCCTGAGAATATAAATCCAGGAGATCAACTAATTCAGTCCTCAAAAATTAAGCTTGCAACGAGCATTTTGCAGGTTGGCGTCTTCATCTCTTGGTGACAGAGATGTTAAATGGTTCCTTGTGTAAAGGGCTTTGCATTGCCAAGCTTCCCTTTTCCTTTGCAAGATTAATTTGTATTTTGTTTGCTTTTTAATATCTTAGTTGCTCCAGGGGCTGGAAGGCGGTATATTCTCAAGTGGCTGATGAGTGCTTAATGTAGTAGCAAAGGGGAATAAAAGGGATTTTTCCATCTGCTGTCCATGACCTCTACGAGACCCTGGTCTATAAATACCAATTTATGGAAGGAAAAGCCAATAAAAGATAAATGCTGGCTTTTTACTTGATTAGCTCTGGGAAAGCTGGAAATGATTCAGCTTATTTTTTAGCAGGATCCAGCTTTACAGCCGCCCAAATAGGCAAGGTCCCCTGGAGCCTGGCACATGCCTGCGCGGCACTGGTGACGTTTGCATGGGAAAGGGTTTCCTTGCAGGAGACCCTCGGTGGGCTGACGGATTATTTTCTCCACAGCCAGAGATGGTTTTGTCAGGACCGTGATGCAGTGGGATGTGCTTAATCACGCTGTCGCCCTGCAAGGGCTCTTGAGCGTCGTTTTGTTGCTGTTTCCCATCCTGAATTTTTGGCCCTTGTGATGCAAAAGCCAAATTCAGCTTTGTGTGTTTGATTGCCCAGGAAAATGTGACTGGAGGAGTTGAGCTCCTTTTGAGCGCTCTGCAAGCACCAAGATGCAACCATCCCCCCCCAAACTGAGCCACCAAGCATATGCGTACGCCCACCCCTAAGGGAAAACATCTGTGGTTTTCCAGACCTTTTTCTTGTTGTATAATAACATGAAAATGAGTGTTTGAGCCCTTTCCTTCTTTGCTTCCCAAAACGTTCCTGACTCTGAGCGTGCTTCCTTTTGCCAGAAGAAGAGCCATCCATCAACGAGCGTTTCCCAACGAGGAGGAGATTGCAATTAGGTCTTGGCCCTATCAGTCCTGTAGAGACCTATTCCTAATGCAAAACTGTGTAATCCGAAAGAACAAGTGGAGCCACCATGAGACACTGAGCAAAGCTGGAGCTTGGCAAGGATGGAGCTGAGCACCAAAGAGCCTCGGAATAAATCTTGCGGCACCTACGTGGGATATATGGCTTGTGTCTAGCAGAAGGCTGTGCACTGGACTACAGGAATTGGAGCATAGCCTCAAAGATTTGTGTATATTTGGCTTCTTCAAGTGCTGGAAGAGAGTGAATAACCATTAGTCATGTTAAAGTATCCCATAGTAATCTAATTTTCATCTTGTGGTCTCGGTAGGAAATTGGTAATTGGGACCAATGCTGTCTTCTTGGAAACGGTTTAAAAAAAGTCATCGTTGGCTGCTGTCAGCAACAAGGGGAGAGAGGACTTTCGGCTTTGAAGGGGAGAGCAAGCGTGGATCCCCAGAAGTGCAATATCGGGGTTTATCTGAGATGGATCGTGCTGGAGAACCACGATGTTTCGCTACCACCACCACAAAAAAAGCAGGGAACAAGCGCTGAGACTGCCGGGTCATGATTTCCAACCTCTTCTGGATATCCCTTGTCATGTGAAGATGACTCCTCATGCCTCGGAGTGACAGCAGTGGATGAAGTGAGGTGTTTGCTGTGACAGGGGCGATAACTCCTTAATTTCTGGAGCAGTGAGTTTTGGGGAGAGCAGCAGGATGGTGCCCTTGCTCAGCCAGACAGGCCAACACCCATAGCTAATTACAATACAGCACCCAGTGATAATTAGTGTCAGTGTTCTAAGCTGGCTAGAAATAATTGCAAGTTCTGCAACAAAATAATGGGGGTTTAATTTGCTTTTTGAGCTGTTGCGGTTTTGCATGGAGAAAACACAAGGGTCTTCCAGCAGCAGGGACTCGCAGACATCCGTGGGAAGCTTCTGGGGTTAAATGAGTATTTCTAATTGCGGCTTAAATCAGGAAATAATCAGCCTGCCCTTGCCTGGCTGCCTGTCCCTGCATGGTTTTGCTGGGGCAGGAAGGTCCCTCTGGTGGGGACAGGAAAAATACAAATGAGGGGGTTGATTAAGCGGCGTGGAAGGATATGAAAAGCTGCAAGTGATGAATGAGGTTTATTTCCGCGTCCTCCCAGGTGGCTCGTAAGCATCGTACAGCCCTGGGGAGTCGGAGGCAAAATCCCTGAGGATTTGTGCTTTGAGCACGTGGTTTTTGTTTGGGTTTTTTTTTTTTTTTTCCTTCAATGGAAATTTCCTTTAGCTGCTTGGATGGGTGGGATGGGAGAATTTATGGCTGGCGTTTGCTGACAGCAAGTGTCCCACTCGCCCTTTTGCTGGTTGAAAATGAAGATGCAGAAGTTCCTCACCCTAAATCGGGTGGGTTTGGGGCAGGCTTCAGCCAGGACTTTCCAGCGGAGTCCCAAAGTGCTGCCAAGAGATGGAGATCGAGGTCTTCAGCTGCAAAATGCCAGTTTGGATGGGCTCAAGGCTTCCGAGCTGGGAGGAGCTGGAGAAGTGGGAAATGGCAGCAGATATCTGCCCCCCATTCTGTTTTGCTGTGCATTTGGATATTTAACTACTTCTTAACAAAAAAAAACTCCACAACAAAGCAACAGGCTGTCTCATTCCTCGTGCAACATCATGCGCTTTGTGGGTTAAAATATAATAATAATCCTGGTATCTGCGTGGCTATCATGATTATCATTCCTTCTGATGTTGAGGCTTTGGTTTTGCAAAGTTTCTCTTCTTGATTTGTGCTCAAGGTGGCCAGGGAGCAGAGGGCAGGGCGTGCAGCACGCCCCAGCGGGGACGAAAACACGTTCCCAAGGAAGGCTGCAGGAAGGAATTGCCTGTGCAAGCCCTTGCACGCTCCCTCCTGCAGCGTCCGGGTAGGAAGGGAGGCTGTAATTCTCAAATAACATCATCCGCAGGGTGGTTTTCTCTGTAGCTGCCACTTTGGGTGCCACCAAATTACAAGTGGCATTATCAATGCAAATTGCCATATTTAGAGTGCAATTGCTATTGCAGTATAATTGCAAAAAAATTATAAAAATATATATATATATAAAATACTGTGATTTCCTGGTGGGTCTGCATGCTATTGCAGTATCATTGCAAAAATTATATACATATGTATATATATATCTCATATTGTGATTTCCCCATGGGTCTGCATGTTATTGCAGGATTATTGCAAAAATTGTATATATATATGTAAAAAAAAAATATATATATAAAAAAATATATATAATATTGTGAGTTCTCGGAGGGTCTGCATGCTATTGCAGTATCATTGCAAAAATTATATATATATATATATATATAGATAAAAAAATATATATAATACTGTGAGTTCCCGGAGGGTCTGCATGCTATTGCAGTATCATTGCAAAAATTATATATATATATATAAAAAAAAAAATATATATAATACTGTGAGTTCCCGGAGGGTCTGCATGCTATTGCAGTATCATTGCAAAAATTATATATGTATATATATAAAAAAAAATATATATAATACTGTGAGTTCCTGGAGGGTCTGCATGCTATTGCAGTATCATTGCAAAAATTATATATATATATATATAAAAAAATATATATATAATACTGTGAGTTCCCGGAGGGTCTGCATGCTATTGCAGTATCATTGCAAAAATTATATATGTATATATATAAAAAAAAATATATATAATACTGTGAGTTCCTGGAGGGTCTGCATGCTATTGCAGTATCATTGCAAAAATTATATATATATATAAAAATATATATAATATTATGAGTTCCCGGAGGGTCTGCATGCTATTGCAGTATCATTGCAAAAATTATATATATATATATATAAAAAAATATATATATAATACTGTGAGTTCCTGGAGGGTCTGCATGCTATTGCAGTATCATTGCAAAAATTATATATGTATATATATAAAAAAAAATATATATAATACTGTGAGTTCCTGGAGGGTCTGCATGCTATTGCAGTATCATTGCAAAAATTATATATATATATAAAAATATATATAATATTATGAGTTCCCGGAGGGTCTGCATGCTATTGCAGTATCATTGCAAAAATTACATATATATCTATATATATATATGTATATCATATTGTGATTTCCTGGCAGGTCTGCATGCTTTGCTGATGTCCTCGATACGCAAAGGTCTTTGGATTTATTTGGTCCATGCAACTGCTCTTGCACACTGTAAGAGCAGCTACTCAATGATCTTGTTTCCCCCATGCAAACCTCGTGCACTTAAATTCCTCGGCAAAAAGCTGGGAAAGCAGCAGACTGGTGACCTGCCGGGGCAGCGGTGGTTTCTGTGCTTCCCTGAACACCAGCCGGGAAGAAAAAGCAATTTTCTAACTTTAAATGACCCACGAGCGGTAACTCCCAAGCCATTGTCCCCTCGCTGGGTGTGATTACCATCACAGGGCAGGGTAGGGAGAAAAGCAGCTTTTTAATTTTTTTAGCCTCATGTTTGATACATTTTGTTAACATGCCCCTCTGCAATAACGCCTGCCTTCATATTGCAATGCAATAAAATCAGCGTTCGCGTTAGAAGTCTCTTTACTTCTGGAAAACATGGTGCCCTTGGTGCCGGAGATATTGAATGCATCTGTATTCTTGACAGCTTTTTCTGTTTTCATTAAGCGAAAGAGGATATTTAGAGGCGAGCTGGGATGGAAGTTGGTTCATAACTCAGAGGAGAGCGAAGGCTGTGGGATGCAGGCTGCTGATTGAGGACTCGGGGTAATTTTATTTAGTTCAAGAAATCCCTGGTTTAAGGAGGATGCTGCGTCCTGTGATACCTCGACCGTCGCATCGCCGTCGGGAGGAGAGGAGCAGGAGGCATGATGTCGCAGAACCTGGCTGGGTTTGCAGAATTGGATTAATTTGCATTAGATTTATTGTAAACACAAATCTTTTCTGAATTGCTGTTTGGTTTAGGGAGGAAAAAATGACACGCTTGCCTTAAAATTTGTCATTTCAAAGGGTTTTGCTCGCTTGGTCCTTTCACTGTACCAGCAGTGGGATTTTAATCTGCCAAGTGATGACACGCTCATAGAAGTAAATAATGCTAGAGCCTGACACACATTTAAATAGTATTTGAAAACTTTTAAAATCCTTAAAGGCTCTGCTGTTGCGTATGGATTACCACAATCTTATTATCTGGATCCGTGCAGGAGCGGGTGCTCTGGGCTCTCCCTGAGGTTCACGGAGAGACGGAGCCACCTCCAAGCATCATCCAGCCAGCCATGGCCTCCTGCATCCCTGCCTGGAGGCTTCTGCAGCTTTTGGGGACCAAAGACGGATAGGGAACAGGAGAACAGGACCCTGGCTGGCATGACATGATTTTCCATGACAAAGCCTTTGGTTTTGTTATTTTTGCTTCTCCGCCAAAAGCAAACTCCATTCCCGGGTGACCATAAGGTTCCACACCCAGGCCTGGTCCTGTGCACGTTCTTGGGGGGCGAATGCATCTGGTGGGGTCTGAGTTAGGGATGAACGGCATCTCCATATGCAGGCCAAAATAATTTCGTGGAGTATTTGGGAAGGAGCTACCTGCTGAGATGGATACGTAACATGCAGCACAGCGAGGAGTGTTTTGAGGGCAGCGAGGAGCTACAGCAGCTCACACAGAGGTCACCGGGGCTGCCAGCTTAACCCGATTTCAGGCTAATTGGGCAACGAAAGGAGATGCTGAGATGTTGGAGGCTTCAGTTCTTCTTTCAGCACCTGCCGTTGTCTTTCCCAGTGGAGAACCCCAATGGCACAAATCTGTAATTCCCGCCGTCGGGAAAGCCCTGCTAGCCATAACGGCGCGGCAGCGTCCAGCACCTCATCTTTAATCAACTTTCGGCGATTAATCCTGTGGTCAGTAATTAAGCAGAATGTCAAATAAGCAGGATGCTCTTCTAGGATCGGTGGGTGCAGCTGGGAATGGGGTAAGCTCCAGCTAAGGACCGCGAGGAAGGACTCTTCATGTTGGGAGAGCATCTCAAAGGACGTGGTCATCCACTTCTTCAGACTTGCTGAAGGAAGAGCTGTCGGTCCGGGAGGTTGGGATCCACCTCCCCATCAATCTGGGAAGGAAAAACAACTATCGAGCTGGTTTGGGGTGGTTTCTGTGCAAGGCGCAAGCCGCTGGTGGGGATGGCAGGGTGTTTCTCCGTCTCTGAAAGGCAAATGCATGAACCCTGGGGATGTTTGTGTTTCCCCAGTTGTTTTCAACTCGCCAGGTGACACTCGGCTGATTTGCTTTTTCCCGGCGGAGCCTTTGCTTCCGTTTTCTGCAGCCTCCTCTGGCCAAATACTTTTCCCTTTCCACTGTGGGATACAACAGACCCCGATCCGAGATGCGTTATAACCCTTTGCTTTTAGCCCCATTTATCCTTCCCTTCATCTTCTCACTTTTCAGACTATTTAATGGATCGATTAGGACCCAGAGAAATGATGAATAATGTTTTTCAGCTCCAAAACCAATGTGCCGCAATAGCGCAGGAGATTCCAGCTGATGGATGGTACAAGTAGAGCTGGGTTATTTATTGACTTTTTCTTGCAAGGAATGGTTTATGCAGAAACCTCTGTTAACTACCAGCCTTGGAATTGAGAGGAGGAGCCCTGAGGCTCAGTATGGTCTTTCTCCATCCTGCCTCGTGCCTGGGAAAAATCTATTGACCTGCACCCTTTGTATCCCGGTGCTGACCCCAAAGCATCCGGGGTTTGTAGGGAATAAATCTTATTTCTCTGGATCGGTAGCCAAGGTGGGCGGTAAAAGGGTTAGTACAAAAGACGCAGTTTGTGCTGAAAGGGCTCTGATTGCCACCGTGCCCCTCGTCAGCATCTGAAAATAGCTCCTCATGACGGCTGAGTGTGCCATGTCCATAGCCACCGCGGCGTAGTGCTGCAAAGGAAGCATCAGGTGAAATCAAAACAACGTGCTTGAAATCTTGCACTGATGAGAATGCTTGGGGTTTTGGTTTGTTTTTTTTTTTTTTTCCTCCCTTCCCTTCTCCTGAAGATTTAAAGTGCATTTTTTTAATTCCCTGACAGCCGGCAGGGAGATGGGAAATAACCTCTGCGGCACCGTGCTTGCAGCAATATCTTAATTTTAGCCTCTGCCTCTCTCCTTGCAACGCTCGTGGTGGCGTCCGGCTAATCCGCATCCCTCTGTCAGGGCTGATGTGGGAAGTCGTGGGATGGATGCGGCCAGTGATGAGTTCAACAATGAGCCTCTCATAGATTTTGCTGGCTGTTTGTCCTCCCTTGTCTCCTGGCCACGTTTGGAGGTTGGGACCACAGCATCCCTTGCAGGAGGAGACCTTCGGGCAGGGTTGGCGTGACCGCGGTGGGTTTAACGCTCCTGTTTTGCAGGTGATCGGCCTCGTGATGGCTTGGCTGTACTGGCAAAAGCTCGACGAGATCTACTCCAAGCTGGACACCGTTGACTTCAGGATCCTGGAGATGCGGGATTTCAGCTTCGGGGCGGTGGATCTGAGCGGCGCGGGCTGGTGCTGGTGCTTGCCCAAGGAAGGGGGCTACATTCCTGTCAATGCTGAGGATGAGGAAGACGAGGGGGAGGAAGGTACCGTCTGCCACAGCAAAGTGTGAGAAGGTGGAGGACTGAAAGGCAGCTCAGAGCGAAGCCCTTGGGAAGGCGGCGGGTGCTGAATGAGCGAGTGACGCGATTTATCTTCTCAGGTCCATGAGATACTTCGGGGGAAACTGTAAAGTAACGCTGGAGGGTTACAGAAAACACAATGCACAGTGCGGGCACATGAGCTCCCCGGGGTCCTTTTACTACCTTGTTGTTTTGAAGCTTTTGTACATTTCTTTATTGGGGTTTTGGGTTGTTGGTGGGTTTTTTTACACAATAAATGTGACTTATGTTGTTTTTTGCAAAGTCGCTTCCGCTCGCTGCACTTCGGGCCGTCGGGGAGGGAAGTGGCACCTTTGTCATTGCACTTTGGGGCGTCTTTATTGTTATATTTACACTGCTTTTCTGAAAAACAGTGGCTTTATGGTAGATCCCAGGTGTGCCCAGGCTCCGGAAAGACATAACTAAAGGAAAAAAAGCAGCAGCTTGCTCTGAAGAGCCTTTCCAAAGGGCTTTCCCGGGAATCAGATCCCCAGGGAGGCACAACTTGCACCTCCTGGAGCAAGATGGATGTTTGGGCAAGGCTTGCACAGGAGGAAAAAACCCATTTCTCAAGTTTTCCAGCTCTTCCCCATGAACTACGGCTTCAGTTTTTATCCCCAGGCAAGGAAAAGGAGAGCCCAGCAACTTTTAAAACGCTTTATTGCGGCAACGTGCTGCCCTGGGAATGGTGGTCCCCCCCTTCTGCTGGAGGCCAACCTCAACAGCCAGGTAAGGAATTACCTTCTATAATATTTCCTTTTTTAGGAAAACTTAGTAAACAAGGCAGCAATTCCCTCCTGCATCATGAGGGATATCAGAACTAAATAGCCGGCATGTGTTGCATTCAACCCTGGACCAGTAAATTGAGACTCACTGGGAAACAGGCTCCCAGAGGGAAACCTCAAGCAGATGAATTGCAAAACTATGAGTGTCTTTATAAAAAAACAAACCAGTGAAACCCTCTGCCAAGGTCCCCGGGCTGCTTTGGTGCAGGCTCAGCAATAACCTATGGATGGCAAAGCTTCCCGCAGCAGCCGTAAGTCAAATGCAGCGGAGGGAGCGTTGCTCAATGACCTGTTTTCTCTCCAAACGTACCAAAATCCCAGGGCAGCTGTAGCTGCCACATCTGTCAAGCGAGAGGAATCATCCCAGAAGTGAAATGGAAAAAAAAAAAAAGAAAAAAAAAAAAAGAGCAATGTGTCTGCAGTGCCACTCAGCGAAGGATACGCTGGGTTTATTAGTGATGCTTTTTATTAATGAGAGTATTAGGGGAACCATCGTTTCCCTGGATGCCCAAGGAGGGAAAGGTGGGTGAGCACTCGGTATGCGACTGCCGGGCTCTGTCTCCCTCTTCTGACTGTTTCCAGGCTCTATTTTTTAACTAAACAAGAAGCAATCCCCAGCACAGGCGTGAAAAAAAACACTTTTTGAACCATTTTTTTTTTTCCTGCAAATCACGTTGAAATCATTGCATTGTGAGCCGCGAGAGCAGAGCAGTGGGGTTAGTGGATTTGTTTAACCAGTATGGCCAAAACTGGGTTGGTTTGGGGGTATTTTTTTGCGAGTGAAGAAGGTAAAACCAGCAGCCCAGGGAAATTGAGTATTATTTAAGGAATAACCCTGGGTTGCTGCCTTTACCCGGGCAGCTTGCAGGCACTGGGAATTTTGCTTTTCTTCTTTCTTCCCTCTCTTTCCAGGACATCTTTAGTAAAACCTTAAGAAATACCAGGTGATAAACTCATCCTGCTCTTTTTTTTCCCACTTATCTGGAGAATGAAAGTTCATTTCTATTATTTTCTCTTTATTTCCAGGACAAGCAGCCACGAACATCTTTATGGCATTTTCCTGGCTGGGCAGAGCTGCTGGTGCTGGACCACGCCTGGGTTAATACTGGTTTTAGGCAGGTGGCGAGTGATGGGAGATGGGGAGAAGTTGGTTCATGCATCAGCTTGGGCACCCAACTCCCCTCTTCCCACAGAGAAAACGTGGAAATGCCTGGAAAACAGGAAAATTTCAGCAAGAGATGAAATCCTGAGTGTATTTTGCAGGAACTTTTCTCCCCGCTTACAAACATGCCTCGTTACTGTCAATACAGGGGATGCCGATAACATTCCCTAATTCACCCTGAATTTTGCATGTTGAAACCGCTGCTGCCTGGCTCCAGACCTGACCCTGCTACAGATGGGAGAGCAAACCTGAAAAAACAGGAGCTGGGAAGAAAACGGGAGCAGGGATAAGGTACCAAACAGGTTTTGCGTTGCTTCTGCTGAGACTCCAGATCCTGCCATCAAATAATCTCCCCAGAGGCAAGAGAAAAGCCCCGCTATCGGATGACCTTAAAGCACAAAGTCTGATTTCCAACCCTCGTTTTTTTGCTTAATGACGAGGCCGGCCGTGACGAAGTGCCAGGCGCTGCATTGATGCAGATTTATTGATACCCCTGGTAAAAGGCTAAGTGGAGGCGAGCAAGCCAGGCATGAAATGGAAGCGGACAGCTCGGGAAGCAAAGCAGACACACTGGTGTGACCAAGAGTTTGCTTTTCATGAAATCAAATTTACAGATGATCAACATGTAAATGGCAAAACGACGAAATTGCAAAATAATTCACCGTTCAGCCCCCACCATCCCCCCGGCAAAGTGTCTTTGATGCCCATGGGCCTCATCCTATTGTCCCCAGGGGTTCTCACTGATGGTGATGCTTCCCTGCACCTCTCTGAAGAATTTCTTTCCATTTCTTAAGGTCAGATGTACACAATCTTGCACACAGCAAAGAAATAAAAGCTATTTCCCTCCCCAATCCCTAGCAATTGAGCCAAAACTGATGCAAAAAATAAGCCCCAAACCACCCCAACAACCCCAGAAGAGACAGATCCTGCAGGTTGGGGATGGACAACTTGAATTTTCTGACGTCCCGGTGGTCTGATGTCTAGAGACCGCCACTGCGCAAGACCAAATCTCCTCTGGTTTCAATGCCCCATCCTCTCCAGAGGTCTGTTTGCATCCCGTGATGCCTTTCTGCTCCCAAAGTCAATCAGCGTCGCCCAAAATACATTTGAACCTGGGAGCTACGGGGTGTTCAGCATTAGGCGTCGATACGATGGTGGCCGGAGCATCTTCATCTCAAGGCACTCTGGGCTCCCGCACCCACCAGCGCCCGTGACTTTACTCCACGGTCCCGTCCTCTGATTTCTGAGCACTTTAGGGAAGCTCAAGGTGAGTTTATTAAACGGTAAAACTTATTTTTGTGGAACTGAGAGCTGGTGAGGGGTAGCGGGGGTTTAATTGGCAAAGGTAACAGCGCTTTGCTTTTCTTCCCCTTATTTCTAACGTGCTTACGGTCGTGTTTTCCAACAGCTCTGGTCTGCGTCGTGCTTGTCTTTGTATGCAAGGATGGTGGGGGGGAAAAAGCTTTATATATAAAAAATCAGAGGAAAAAGTCCCAGGCTGTATGACTCTTATAAATCAGGCATGATCACTCAGGACCTTTTATTTCTCAGTGGATCTAATAACCCCCGGGTTTATCAGATGGGTTATTTTTGCTGCCCGACAGAGCTGGGGTAGACCTCTCACCAGCCCAGCTGGACTGCAAAAAAAAAAGTCAGGTTTCTTCCCAATACAGTCCCAGCTGAAAGGCTGTGTATCCCAGTTTGGGGACCCCCACCCAGCGCTGAAGCTCGTGGGGAAATCTCTTGGGGGGGCGGTTGTGACACTTCTTCTGTTAGAAGGTGCCAGCTCATTTTTAGAGCAAAAATATTTACACCTCCAGCTGGGTGGGTATTCTGCTGTTCCTTCTCCCACCACCAGCTTCCTAAAATCCTCAGATTTAGCCCGATACTGTTATTCCCAGGAAGCTGAGGCTCGTGGCTCCTGTTATCCCTTATTCTGCCCAGGTTTGGGGCTCGGTTGTCCATCCAGAGGTGTTTGCCCCCTAAACCTGCGCTTGTACAGAAAGTGTTGGGTTAATGCAGTCAAAAAAAAAAAAATTTAAAAAAATCCCAAATGTGTTAAATCAAGATGCGTCTTCAAATAACAACTGGGTAAGGGCTGGAGCCTGTATCACGCTAAAGTTGGTCTTTGCCTTGGGGGAAAATGGGTCAATAATTCCACAACCCAAGCAGAGCCGACCTGGCCAGCCTTGGAGCCTTCCAGCCCTTTAGGTGCGCACCCCGCTTTGTGTTTTTAACCTATTTGCCTTGAATTGAGATTTTTTCTTCCCTAATATAGTTGGATAATGATATGATATGGCCATGGATGACAAGCAGCCGGAATGGGGGACACGGAGAGGCTGGCTCTCCGTCCGCCCTCAAAGTGACTTTGGGAGGCATCGATCAGGCTGCCATGAATAGTAACTGTTCTCCCATCCAAGTCAAGTGTGAAAGGCAATCACTGGAGGTCAGATAATTAGGAGATTAATTAGCATATGTGGCAAAACCCGAAGAAATTTGTATGGGGAATAAAACACCAGGTTTGAAGGAAGATATCTGGAAGCAGCAGCATGCATATGGTGTAAAATTTGTGCTTAGGAGATGGGGGAAAATGAATTCTGCTTCTGCAAAACCCCTTTTAACTGTGCAGATCACCCCAAAAATTTAAATGGGTGCTTACTGCCAGCAAGCAACCCCTCTTAACTGCACCCGTGTCCATAATCGTACCGGCAAATCTCTGTAATGATCTCTTACGCTTCACTTACACCGGCCTTTGAGCAGGAGTAAGAGACTGGAGGCGTAACGAAATTTATCTGGATTTTCTTAATTACGGGGAGAGCGGAGGTGGAGTGCAGGCAGGGCTGGTGCAGAGCGAGGCAGGGCTGAGGGGAGACATGGGTGCTTGCAGGAGGGTCCCTGGTGCGTCTGCAGGGAGGTCCCGGCCCCCCGGTGCATCCTCGCCCTGCCTGGGAAGGACCCTGTGATCTCACTGGGGCCACACGTGAAGGATTCCCATAGTGGTGAGCACCCACCAGGTGGACAAAGGGGCTGTTCCCCTGCCCAGCACCCTTTAAAATCTCCCTCCTTTCTCCTCTCAGTGGCTCAGCTCTCTCCAGGCAGCAGGACCATGCTGGAGGATGAGGATGGGATGAGCGAGAGGGGGCTCAGCAGCTCGAGGAGGAGGTACGACGATGAGGAAGGTGAGCAAAACCTTGGGGACGCCCCACATGGTAGCGGGGTCTTCCCTGCCAGCCGAGGCATCGGCTCTCCTGGCACTTGGCTCGGCACATCTCACGCACGACATGGGAAAATCTGCGGATGCTTTAAGCTTGCTGGGAAGAAGGGAAATATCCCCCTGGCTTTTGGGGAGTTGGGTGTGTGTGTGTGGGTTATTTAAGTGAGAAACACCCAGATCTGCTCTCTCAAGCTTCCCCTTGCCCTCCCTAGATTACCACTCCATCTACATTGGGGTGCCAGTGCCTCGGGGCTACCGGAGGAAACGGCGTCGACGAAGATCTGTCTCCAGCCGGGACAGGACGAGCGAGAGCGAGCGGCACTACGAGCGCCAGGATCGCTCCGACACTGACGACGGCGGCCACGGCTGCTACGAGAGCGGCAACGACAATGCCAGCAGGACCAGTGAGTCATCCTCAGGCTTCCCAGAAAAGCGGGAAGGGTTTGACAACCTCATTTAATCCGGGATTAAATCACCCCCCTGCATCTTGCCACGCTGCTTAGTCCGGCGTTTGCATTTGGCACTGCTTTTCCTGACGCTTCCCAGGTTTATTTTTCCTTGCGGATGTCTCTGAGAGCCAGGCACAGGGTGTGAAATGGGATTTGAGGCTGCTTAGGTGATGGGGGGGACTAAAAAGGGGCTGTCCTTGCCCTTGGGAGGTTGCTTATGAGGAAATCGGGAGTACAGCGGGATCCGGGCGTGCAGACACCCTCCGGGCATCACACCTTGTCCCCGACAGGCTTTTGCCCGGGCTTTGCCCGATCTCCTGAAATCTCCTTAGCAAAGATTAACATTTTGCACAGCAAAGTAGCTGTCGATCTCGTGTGGTTTGTTGGGGTTGGGGTTTTTTTTCACCCACCCACCCACCCACCCACCTCCCCTATAGAAATTTGCATTTGGTTTTATGTCAAGCAGATCATATCATGGCTCGGCAGAGTGGGCAGGGGCTCGGCTTCACTTTTCCCTACGGAAGGAAAAGTTTTCCAGGCTTTTTGCATGGGGAGAGGCTTTTTATTTGCAGCAGTCTTTGCTCGCAGCTCCTTCATGCCTTCGGTGGTGGCGCGAGTGGGACCACGTCCCCCCCTCTCCGCAGGCAGTAAACGCCACCGGGATATAACACTGGGCTGGTTTGGGGGGTGCAAAGTCATTTTATGGAGAAAAAACACCCCAAACCACTCAGCCCTGCAGCAGCCCTGCTTTCCCCCAGGAAATCTCCCTCGTTTGGGTGGTTTCTCCCAGAAAAAAAATCCCTACCCTGAGCTTGGAGGGGGTTTTCCCACCTCGCTCCGGGTGGGAAACAAAACCCCTCCACAAAATAACCCCAAAGCTTTGATTTCTGTCGTCCCCCCTCGCCCTCCCTCCCCTTTCCAGCTGACTCCATCCCGGCGCGCTCACCTCTCCTACACGCATCCCGTTTGATTTGGTAACTTCCCGTCATGAGAGCCAAAGGGAAAGGAAAGTGCTTTATATTCTCTATAATCTGCTCCTTAAGCCTTGGGAGTTTAACAAGCCTGAGTGGATAAAGGAGGAAGTTTGGGGGGGGTTGTTGTAGTTTTGGGTTGGTGGTTTTGGTTTTGTTTTTTGTTTTGTTTTTTTTTTGTACCGTGCAGCGAAGGTTTGGTTTAGCCGGGAAGAAATGGGGGATAAAATGGAAACGAACACAGGTAGGTGATTTCCATCGCTCTCCGGTGGCCGCGGTGTGGGGAGCAGGAGGGGAAGAAAGGCTCCATAATATTTTTTTGGCTTTGTTTTCCCCTTGCAAAGGCAACTTGGGAACCTGTGTGGGTTGAGTCAGGTGCTTGCTCAGGGCTCCGAGCTCCAAAGCTTATCCCAAAAATATAAGGCAGGGGGAATTGTATCTGCTTCCGTGCTCCCCAGCAGCGGGCAAGCAGAAAAGGGGGTATTTGGAAGGCGAAAAGTCTCCCGGACCTGGGGGTTCCTTGAACAGGAATGGAGCATGTAATCCCATGGGATGTGCACCCCAGCTGCCTCTTTTTTTCCAGGGAAAAGAACCCTTCTAAGCCATGAAACCCCCGGGAAGGGCTGTCGTGTGTTCAGGTTAATGTGCCGGAGCCTTAAACAAGGCTTAGTCCCACCGCCCAGCCAGACAGCAAACCCTGGGCAGCACCGCGGTCCCCCGGCCCCTATTTATCACCTTTTTTTATTGTACCTAAAGCCAGAGCCGGGTTTTTAGTTTGGGAAAGCATCGCTAGGTGAGGTTGTACCGCTGGATCGAAGCTGGGTGCAAAGGGCTCTGTGCACCTCAAATTAAAGGAGGTATAAATCGGTGCCGCTGGGCTGTCCCATCCAGTTACCCACGGAAATATAGGTCCTTGTGTATGTAAAATTATCCTCTATTAGGTCCTTGTGTATGTAAAAATATCCTCTATTAGGTCCTTGTGTATGTAAAATTATCCTCTATTATCACCAGCGTTAGTACTGAGCTAATTCTGCGGCTCCAGGCTTGGTTTGGATCCACTGAAATCACGGTGGAGGTTGGACGGGTGTAAAGCAGGAATTGCAGCTGTGAGCACTTTCCCATGGGAAAAGCTGGTTTGGGGAGGTAGGGATCTGCTCTGGGCACTGGTTGAACTGTGTCTTGCAAGAAATAGGTACCGATTTTGGGGTGGCTTTGGTGGTTTTGGACAGTGTGGCTGCATTCCCTGGAGGTGCCAAGCCCTGGGTGCCGTTATTCGGTATCTCCTCCCACGCAAATACCTGCTGCTTCATGGGATTAATTTAGATGCTGGCTTAAATTTCCCGGAGAAAAATTAAAACAAGAGCTGGGTTGTAAGCAGATGCCGGGCCGGGTGCTTTCCCAGGCACGAAAGGGTCCTCCAGGTGAATAAACACCGTGAATTTTGGCTGCGCGGCCAAGCCCCGGCGTTGTTGGTTTAGCAACCGGCTCTTTGCTCGGGTCAGTGAGCGGTGGGGAGCGGGGGCGGCCGCCGCCATGAAGCACGTGTTACGTGTTGAGAGATGGATTTATTCCTTAAACGGGGGGAGGATGGGGGAAAAAAAGCTAAAAAAACCCAAAGCCAACCTAAAAAAAAAAAAAGCTCTTTATGTGCAAGTTTTCCTTTATCTTTTGTGGTTTCCAGTGGTTTAAGTGTGGCGCAGCCCCGACACCCCAAAACGAGTCGCTGCGGGGACCCTCCAGCAGGTTGAAGCCAGAGGGACCCGTTCTTAAGCACCCAAGGGGGGAATTTGGGCAGCGTTGGGAGCAGCAACCACCAAGTCAAGGATTTGCAAAGCTCTAACCCCTCTGCTCCCCCTTCCTGCAAAATTGCAAATCCCTTTTTTTTGACAAACGCATCCAGAGATCCCTCCTGAGACAGGTATTTCCAGAAAACTCCCCCCTTTTTTTTTTTTTTTGTGGTCTGGCTCGTTGTATTTTAGTGAATTTGGGGCGATGCTGGCGCGCCCCTGCCCCCGGCCTTGTGCTGTCTGCTTTGCTCTGCAGCCCAAAACTTCATATTCCTGCAAAACCCCAAATTCACTGCAAATGCAACGAGCCAGTCCACACACACAAAAAAAAAAAAAAAAAAGGAATTTTCTGGAAATACCTGTCTCAGGAGGGTCCCGTTCTTAAGCACCCAAGGGGGGAATTTGGGCAGCGTTGAGAGCAGCAACCACCAAGTCAAGGATTTGCAAAGCTCTAACCCCTCTGCTCCCTCTTTCTGCAAAATTGCAAATCCCTTTTTTTTTTTTTTTTCTTCACTAATGCATCCAGAGGTCCTTCCAGAGACAGGTATTTCCAGAAAACTTCCCCCCCCCCCCCTTTTTTTTTTTTTTTTTGGTCTGGCTCGTTGCATTTGCAGTGAATTTGGGGTTTTGCAGGAATATGAAGTTTTGGGCTGCAGAGCAAAGCAGACAGCACAAGGCCGGGGGCAGGGGCGCGCCAGCATCGCCCCCATTTCATCCCCTCTTACGCGAACAGCACTTAGGCTTAAAGAGCCTGAAGCCCTCCAGGCATGTAGCCTGGCTCTAAAATTAACAGGAATATTAATAATCATAATAATGAAGCTTATGGAAGTGGAAGGAGGACTTGACAACAGGGCTTTAGTCCTGCTGGTGGGGCTTAGAGGGCTTACGTGGTTAAGCAGGCTCAGCCTGGAGCGCAGGGGACATCCTATGCTTGCCCAGCCGCCGCGACTTGGGTTTCGTCTCCTCCAGTGGGGGGACAGGGCAGCATCCCCCATTTTTTCCTCCTCTCCCACATGACAATTTAATTCCCGGATTTTATTTTGTCTACCCTCTTACCCAACTTTCTTATTCCCAGGTTTGAGAAGAGGAGGATTCCGCTAACAAAGGCATTTTCCAAGCTGGATTGACTCCTGCTGGTTTAGGAGAGGGCTAAGACCCAAGATTTTATTAAAAACGCACCATTTCCAGGGAGCCTGGCGTAGGGCTGATTTTAACCTCTTGGTTGAATAACGGGGCGACTGGGGAGCGGTCCCATCCGTGCCACATCCCGGTTCAAACCCAGGTGTTTGATTCCTTCCCTGCAACCAGAATGATGAGGCTTTGCTAGAAAAGCAGGTGACGATGGAGAGGGTTAAAAGAAAACCCCAGCCTGGCTTTTATTATTTTCTTTTTTTTAGGGGGGGGAGAAGAGGGCAGGTCGGTCACCCTCCTGTGGCTGCAGGGAATGCACCAAAGATGAAAAACCCTTTTCCCCTCGGTCAGGAGGTTTGCAGGCAGGTGATGTGTGGTTGCTCCCCTTCCCAAAACACACCGCAGGGAGCGGGAGGCATAAGTGCCCTCCCCAGCCTGCCCCATTATTTGCAGCAAAAAGCTGGATTTTTCCTGCAGAAAGGGTACGTCTGTATTAATGCCCTCGAATGATGCAGGTTCCCCTCGGGGATCCAGTGGGAAAACTTGTGCCGAGCACTTCTGCGTCCCGATATTCAGTGCCGGAGACCGTAAAGATTTGGTTGTCGGTGGCAGGTGGCTCTAACCTGGCAAAAACAGGCTCTGTGGTAGGGAAAAATGTGGGATCCCCCATGGGAACATGGCACACCATGCTCCTGGAAGGGGAATTTGAGTGTGCTGTATATAGAGGTGGCTGCACTCCCTGATTCCCAGCCCAGACCTATATATTCCCCTCCTGGCTGCTACGCAGCCTCCGCTCATCCTTTCCACCAGCATCCGTATGTCTTTGCACGGGGATTTTGGAACAGGATTAATTAGTGTTCCCCCACTCCCCAATAGCTCTCCTCTTAAACATTTTCCTCAAACCCTCCTTTTTTCACCCCAGGATCCTAAATAGCCCTACAGATCCCTCTTTATCCACCCTGGGGCTTTCCATGTGGGAATGGTGCAGGATCATCTTGTCTCCAGCCGATGATAAACCTTTTTTTTTCTTTTTTTTTTTTTTTCCCCTTTCCCCTGGCAGTGTCACCGGCTGCCGAGCGCCTCCGCTACATCCTGGGGGAAGACGATGAAGCTCCCAACCCCACGCTCTTCACGGAGATGGACACGCTGCAGCACGACGGCGAGGAGATGGAGTGGAAGGAATCGGCCAGGTGAGCCGCAGGGGGGATGCTTGGTGATGAAAATGTGTCGGGGAAAGACCTGCCCTCTAAATATCCCTGGGTGGAAACAGGGTCAGGGAATGAGCATCATTTCCGATGAGGTTACAAAAGCCATGCCTGAACTAGGGAAATGCGGAAAACACAGCGTTTGGGGGGGCCTGGCACGGCGGCTGCAGCCGGCTGAGGAGGAGGAAGGGAGAAAATTTCCCATCTCTTCCCACCTCTCCCCAGGCTGGAGTAATCCCAGAGCTGGGGGATTCCCATTCCCAGGGCAGCATGGCAGCGAAGCCCTGCAGAAAGGGCTGGGAGGGTGGAAAAAAACAGGATAACATGCTGGGAAAGCGGAAAATTAGGGAACAGGGGACAGAACAAACACTTTCCCAGGTCTTTCCCCCCACCCCCCGACTTTTGCTGGCCAGGCCAAGAGTTAAAATCCTCCTGCCCTCAACCCACTTACTACATCTTTAATAGAAGTGTTAAAGGAGTTGCAAGTAGCGTTGGCTTTATTGAATTCGGAGCTTATCCAAGGGGAAAATATCAAATCCAAGTGGGATTTTCTCTTCCTAGCCTCAGCCGTGTTAAGGGCTAGTGGGGTTGGGGTTTTGAGGGAGTGTTGGGAAGGGGGTCAGGGATGCTGATGGTACCCCAAGCCCTTTCCTTTTGGTAGCATATGCGGGATTTCCGAGCCTGGGTGCAGAGATTCACCCGAGGGATGGAGAGGGAGCAGGATCAGGCCCTGTGGATGCTCACCCCGTCTCTTGGGCTGGTTATTGGCATCACCAAAAACTTTGGAAGCTCTGAAGCATCCTCCTGGTTGCCATCCCTGCTCGACATGTGGCAGCGCAGGGATGCTGCTGCTAAAATCTTTAATTCCTCCCCACCAGCATTTTGCATAGGTATCCGCTCATCCCTCCCCACTCCCCAAAAAGCTCAGAAGGCAGAAAAAAAAAGCGCTTCCACTGGGATTTTCATCAGGGAGGGCTTGAGATGGAGGTTTCCAAATTCCTCTGGCAGGATGGAGGTTTCTCAAGTCCTGGATTTCCACTCCCCAGCGAGGAGCGGTTCAGCCTCTTCAGCCGCCGCGGGAGAGCAGCTCCTTGCTGGGAGCAGCGCTACCTGTGGCTAAATCCTCAATAAATAGAAAAAAATGGAAATAAAGCAGCTGAGCACAGCAGGGAGATGGGGTTTTGCCGTAGCCTTGGCGAAAGCATCACGGGATGTCGGTCCCAGGGCAAAGGCGCCGCTGGAAACGTGCCTCTAGTTCTGCACGCCGACCCAAGCTGCCACCCCGTGTGCTCACTAATAACCCACTTTCGGCAGGAAAATGAGGCAAAAAAGAAACGAAAAGCGACCTAATCAGCTTTGGGCGAGCGCCGGCGGGGCTTAGCGGGTGCTGTGGCGGGAAGCTTGAATTTCTTGCCAATAAAAGCAGCGTTGTTTGATGGGCTGGAGGAAGGGTTTCTGCAAAGAAATCAGCGTGGGGAGCTTTGGAGCTGTGGGCACTGGGGCCAAATTGTACATTTTTGGAGGTGCGGGGGTTTTGTGCCCAGCACAGGCCGTTCCTGGTGCTCCCAGATAATATTTTGGGGCTTTTTTAGAGGGACACCCAACATTTTATTTTCTCTTTGCAGCAGCTTTTTAACACCCCCCCTGCCCCTGCAACTGATACCATCCCGGGCTCTCCCCACCCTTCCCCTGCAGCATCTGTGAGGCATCAGCTCTTCCCATCCCCCTTTCTTCTCCTCCATCTTTCTTGTCTGTGCCCTCCGTGGCAGCAGGAACCCAAATCCCAGTCGTACCAGTTAAAAGTTGTAAGGTTAAGCCCTTGCGTAGGCTAATCCACGGAGCCTGCAAACCTCTTGTAAAGGAAAAGCAGCTTTCTTCCCCAAACCGACGTCTTGCGGAGAGCTGCCTGCTCTCCCCAGAGCCTGAGCCCCATCCCTGGGGAGCTGGGAGGAACCAGCCACCATTCCTGGATTTGCTCGGAAGTCTTTGCTTTGTAAAATTAAGGAGCGGAGGTGGAAGGACCGATTTCCAAGGGCTTCCATCTCCTACCATGGGAATGAAGCGCCCAGGTTGAAGTCTGAGCATTGCAAAGGAATTTAAAAGATGTTTGCAATTGCTTTGCTGCGTGCATGGCTGGTCCATGCGGGTGCAGATCCTGGCTCAGGCAAGGTCAGCTCCACAGGAAAACCTCCCAAATCTCGCAGGAGCAATTCGAGGAGGGTTAAATCTGCAGGGTTGAGTTCAGTGGGGGAGCCGAGAGGTTTTGCTCCGCTCTGCAGCCATGCAAGCATCACTTTGTCTAATGGTGTTACTCAATTTCTCCGCTCCCATCCTGAATAACAAGCCAAAACTTTGCAGGATGAATTCCTCCAGGCTTGCAAAGCCACCTGCAGAAGGGAAAAGAGGAAAAGCAATTCTCTTATTCTCTTCTCCTACACCGTGCCCATCCCCATGGCTGCCGCTCTCATTGCAGGTGGATAAAGTTTGAAGAAAAGGTGGAGGAAGGAGGGGAGAGGTGGAGCAAGCCCCACGTGTCCACGTTGTCTTTGCACAGCCTGTTTGAGTTGCGGACGTGTCTACAGACGGGAACGGTGCTCCTGGACTTAGATGGCTACTCTCTGCCCCAAATTATAGGTAGGAGCCAGCAGGGTATCAGTGGTTTCAGGTGGCTTTTTCCTCCTGACCTAAAGTGCCAGGAACAGATTTAAATACATTTTCTTGTTATGTGCAAATATAAACCAATTTATTAGCCAAGACAGGAGTTGAGAGCCAACACCTCGGTTCACCAAGCATTGTCTTGAGCCTTCTGGGAGGGTTTGTGCTGGGGTAACGCATGCACCTCCCTCGTTCGGTGCTTGCAGACGATGTCATTGAGAAGCAGATCGAGGATGGTCTGCTCAAGCCAGAGCTGCGGGAGAAGATAAGCTACGTGCTCCTCAGGAAGCACCGCCACCAAACCAAGAAGCCAATCCACCGGTCCTTGGCCGACATCGGGAAGTCCGTCTCCTCCAGCACAAGTGAGTCCTTGGGGTCCAGCCTGCTCCTGGTTGCATCCTTGACTCATCGGTGAGCAAGCCTGGGGGGAGGGAGATCTCAGATGAAGGAAAGGGGGACACCCAACACCATCTGGGGCACCCAACTATCTACTGCATTGAGGAAGACCCCAAAATCTCTGCCACTGGTGGCTTTAAGGGTGGGAGGTCATCAGGAGGTGGGAGGCAAGGGGATGTCTGCTGAGGTGGACGATGGCGTTGTGCAAGAGATGATGGCATTGTGCGAGGGACGGCGGCGTTGGTGGTCACTTGGCCAAGGGGCTTTCTGGCAGAGCAGCCTACAGACAAATCCAGTCTGCTCTGCGGTTGAACCTGCCTATTTTTGAGCCATTATAAAAGGGGATTTGTTTGTTTTCACGCTAGATTATTTACTTAGGTTTAAATGGAGGTCATTTGGTGGAGCCCGGGATTTGCCAGGCTTCGGCTGCTCCCCGCGTAGACAGAAACAGCAATGCCCAAGCTCAAAGTGTACATGGAAGAGGCTGTCAGTAACCAATATTCCCACCCTATGGGCATTCCCAAGTTTCAAAGCGGCCACCATCCTAGATATTTGAACAAACATCTGCCCAGAAGCCTTCAAAACGCAGCACAACTTGGAAATGTTGTAGTTAGTCCCCGTAGGTGGGAAGAACAGGAGCATCCTTCGCGTTTCTAGTTCCTTGCTGAGACGATGGCATTGCTTTGAGTTTGCAAATAGGGACACCAAGGAAAAGAAGGTCGTTGGCAGGAGCAGAGGGGTCCCTCGCATTTCTTGTGCCAATGGCAACTCTGTGATATTGGAATAAATGCCCCAAAATAGGGTCATACCCAGTGGGAACTTCATTATTATTTTTGGTGAGTTTAACAAAAAAAAAAAAAAAAAGAAAAGGACAGATGCTGTGGTTGCAGCTGGTGTCTCTGAGAGGTGCAGAGCAGCTCAACAAAGCTGGTCCAGGTGGTTTTCCAAAAGGATAACACAGTTTTGGGAGTTGAGGAGGTTTTCTGAGAAAATGCTGGGTTTAACACAGAGAATGCGGGGTGGGGAAGGGAAGTCTTTAGAGGGAAGTAATTCAGTTTAAAATCTGAGATGAAAACTGGGGCTCACCACCAGTTCAGGGAGGAGAAACATTAAGGTGAAACTTGGCGGTGGCCAACGTCAATATCTGGAAGCATGAAGTTCATGGCAAATTTCAAGCGTAGCTTTCTTTGGAGAATTATTAGATTAAAAAGGCAAATAAAATATTGGGGTTTCTTAAGTAGCAGCAGTTGCACTTCTGAGCCCATTTATAGCCTTGCAGAGAGCATCGGCAGGGCATGGGGTGGTGCAGGCTCCTTGCACAGAGCCTCAGCAGTGGGACAGCTGGGTTAAGGCAATTTATTCTTTGATAATGAGAAATATATACTATGCTAATGGGAAATGTAGTACTGTGGGTGAGATAAAAGTGCAAATGAAAGTAGGAGGGAAAGGCACATTGCTGGTGAATCAGCCCTGGAAGGGTCACATCTGTGCTGGGCAGCTGATTTTTCCAGCCTGGTGGTCTCTTGCCTTCAGCATCACCCAAGGGTTTCTCGCGGCACCTGCATCTCCTCTAACAGCTCCTCTCCCCCAGCCCGCAGCCCCGTCCGGAGCCCAGCCGCCGGCGCTGCCTTCCACCGCTCCACCGAGGACCTGCGGATGCGACAGAGCGCGAGCTATGGCCGCCTGCGTAAGCTGGGGGGGGGGCACAAACACTGCTAAAAGAAGCAGGGGAGAAACAAAATCTGATGTTGCAATACGAGAGCGGGCAATTGCAATTACGAAGGGATCCCACCACAGGCATAAATGAGGTGTGGTTTGGGTAACCACAGGGTGACTGGTATCAGGAAACTCATATTCTTGGGTTTTCACCTCCCTGTGCCTGGTTTGCAAGCCCGGCTATAATAAATAAGTTGGGTTTTTTAATTTGCACTCAAGTCTTCGTGCCACGTTTTCTCCTTGCACGTGGGGCTGTAACTCGGCTGCACGCCATGGGGTGGTTTGCTCTTCTCTCCATCAGGTCACGCGCAGAGTCGGAGCATGAACGACATCTCGGACACACCCAGCTCCGACCAGGTAACCACCCCCAACCCCCACCCATACTGACCAGTAACCACCCCCAAACCCACCCACACCGACCAAGTAACCACCCCCAGACCCCCCAGTGCGCTGCTGTGAGGAGCATCTCTGACATGACCCGCGATGGAGCAGGGGCTCTGGGGTTGTTAAGGTCCATGTGAGCCTTGTGTGGCTTCGCTCAGTCGATACCCGCACAAATTCCTAATTAGGGAAATTAATACATGTATTGATCCCTGCTAACTCATGGGGAAGCTGTTCCAGAAATAATACCTGGGCTTGCAAGTTGAACGCGGGGTTAGGGACATGCGGAGATGCTGATAGAGCTTGAGATCTTTCGGGTGGAGGGAAAAAAGATCCTTAAAATCTCTCGGGAGGTAGGGAAAGGTGCTTGGGAGAATGCAGGGATCCTAGAAGAGCCTTTGCTTGGCCGGGTGAGGGCAGGCTGCAGGGGTAGATCCCATCCAAGCACCCGGGTCTGCGAGCAGGAACACAGCTCTCGGGATATCGGTCTGTAGATCGAGGCGGGTTTTATTTTTCCCTCTTTGCACTGTGATGGACTTGGGTTTCTTAACGCAACGCTCCGTCGGGGGGCTCTTCCCCCCAGTTTGCTTTGCATGGGAGAGCTGGGAAGGAGGTCAGGCTGGAGATGCGATGGATCAGCCAGGTTTTGTGCCCTTCTTTTGCTGGATGTCCCATCCCCATCCCGGCATCCAGGCTGTTTAGCTGGGAACTGTTGATGCCTTATAGGGGCTTTGCTTTGTTTCTGTTTGCGCTAAAAAAAATTAAAGGCAGGTGGTGTTTGTGTGGGATAACAGCTTGCTTCTCCCCAGGGATGTCCTTGCTGGGCATACCCGGGGTGGTGCAATTTAGGGGGAAGCGGAGGATGGGAATTCACGTGTTGCTGGGAGCCACGGGACAGGGATGCCACCGCATCAGGGAGGCAGAAGGTTCCCAGGGCACCTTCTACAATTCCAGCTGCAATGAAGCAAGCCAGCTGCCCACGCACGAACCCCAAACATCAGCCTCCAGCAGTGGGGTGCGGAGGGTTAATCCCAAAATATGCAAAGCATTTAGGTTTAATCGCCCTATTAGACCCACTACAAAGGGACTTTTTAAGTGTTACACGAAGCTTAGTGGTCACTGTTAACTCCTGCTCTTGCTTATTCCAAGCTGCATTGGAGGAGTTGCTTTATTATTATAATTTTTTTTTCTCTTTTTTTTTTCTTTTTTTTTTTTTTTCCATTTGGGTTTAAAAGATTAGAAAGGGGAGAGCTTGCTGCCCGGCTCACATGCCTCCCCTCATGCTGGCATATAGATTATAATAACACCCTGCCTGGGTCGGTATTGAACCCTTTTAGACTAATAATGAAAGAGCTGCAGGGGAGAAGAGACAGGGAATAAATCCATGACCGAGGTTTCCTACTTCCATTATTTGTTCCTGCTCCGAGGATGAGACCAGAGAGGAACAAGCTAAATAAAACCTCCCCCGTGCACGGTACGGGGGTCTCGGGGGAGCCTGGGGCTGCAGGGCTGCAAACAGACCTGCAAAAACGCGTGCTGGCTTGCTCCAGGATCCAGATTTTGGGGCTCAGATTTTCCGCAGGGGGATTGATTGCGTGGGGTCTTCCCTGCGCAGACCCCAGCCCAGCAAAGCACCTGTCGCAAAGCGCCCAGTTGCACATCGTGTTAGGGAGCCCCGAGCGTGTGGTTTCCAGCTTATCTGGGGCTACTCGTGGTTTTGAGTAACGAAGAAATTCAGCTTCCTGAATTTCTTGGTGGTTTATCCCTGGATATGGCTCTTGAATCCCCACCTCTGGGAGTCCTGGGACCATCAGAAGTTCAAGCCTCCAGCTTCAGCTTTTGGGTGCAGGGTGTGGAAAAGAGGGGGAGATGCCAAATCTGGGTACCGTTCCCTTCCCCACCCTCGTCTTTCCAACAGCTGAAGAACAAGTTCATCAAGAAGATCCCCAAGGATGCCGAGGCCTCCAATGTGCTGGTGGGAGAAGTGGAGTTCCTGGAGAAGCCCTTTGTGGCTTTCGTGCGGCTCCTCCAGGCAACGATGCTGGGAGGGGTGACGGAGGTGCCTGTCCCCACCAGGTCAGCACAGTTCCTTCGGGTCCAAAGCACCAAGTGGTCTCATGGCGCGGATGCTGGTGGTCCGAGGTTGCCGACACGGTGCCTTTCCCTTCCCAGGTTCCTCTTTATTCTCCTTGGTCCCGCGGGAAAAGCCAAATCCTACAACGAGATCGGCAGAGCCATCGCGACTCTCATGGTGGACGACGTGAGTAGATGCCACGCCTGGCCTTCACCCCTTGCTCAAAGCTAAGAAGAAAAAGCAATTTTCATCCTGTCACCCCAAAAAATGAGCTTTTAAATCCCATCACGATGTGGGACGTGTTTGGTGGATGCCATTCCCAGGCTGACACCTCTCCTCCCTTGACTCCCAGCTCTTCAGCGACGTTGCCTACAAAGCCCGGGATAGAGAAGACCTGATCGCCGGCATAGATGAGTTCCTGGATGAAGTCATCGTCCTGCCACCTGGCGAGTGGGACCCCAACATTAGGATTGAGCCACCCAAAAAAGTGCCCTCAGCTGAGAAGAGGTGGGTGGGAGGCCTGGTGCTGGACCGGCGCTGTGGCCACCCCCATCCCTCCTGTTCTGGAGATGCTGGAGGTCAGCAGCTTTGCTTGCCTTCATCCCAAGAAACCATCTCTGTGAACATTCCAGAAACTCTGCTTTTTCAGCAGTTTTTGGCCCCAGATCAGCTCAGGACTGTTTCCACTCTGCAAAATCTGCATTACCCGACTGGGTTGAGCAAATGCAGCCCTTGATTTTTTCCAAATTCCCCCCGAAAGCCAAGCTCCAGCACAGGCAGAGCGCTCCCCCATGGCCTTGGCCATGACCCCTGCACAGGACCGGCTGGCAGGGCAGGTGCCGTGGCCAACACCAGTGGCTCCCTCCCGCAGGAAATCTGTTTTCTCGCTGAACGAAGTGGGACAGATGAACGGCACGGCCGGTGGGGCAGGCGCTGGGGGCGGTGGAGGAGGCAGCGACGATGGGGAGATGCCCGAAGTTCATGAAATCGGGGAAGAGCTCGCGTGGACGGGCAGGTGAGCCAGCACCACACCCCCCAAAAACCTTCGGAGGGTGCCAGCACCCATCAGCATCTCCCGCTGGCTCAGCCCTTGGTCTGCTGGGGCACGGAGGGGTGAGATCCTTCTGGGCACGGGCTTTTGCGCAGCACCGTGTCTGGTTTGGTGGGAGGCCCGAGCATTTGGTCCTTGGTGGTGTCTCCCCAGGTTTTGTGGTGGCCTCTATCTGGATATCAAGAGGAAGCTGCCCTGGTTCCCGAGCGACTTCTACGAAGGCTTTCATATCCAGTCCATCTCTGCCATCTTGTTCATCTACCTGGGCTGCATCACCAATGCCATCACATTTGGGGGCTTGCTTGGGGACGCGACGGACAACTACCAGGTCAAGTCCGAGGAAAGGGGTCACTTTGGCTTGGGGATGGGACAGGATGGGATGGGATGGGGCAGGAGGGGTTTTACCCTCCTTGTGCCATGCCAAGCTTTGATGCTGCAGATGTAAATTCATTGCCGAGTGGGACCGGCAGTCCTGAAATACCTGCAGGATGGGAAACCCCATCTCGATGGCATTGCCAGGAGCAAGGGGACATGGTCCCACCCATCCTATGTGGGTCCAAGCAGAGGTCCTTGACTCCCGTCTCCATCTGGGGTATCTGTGGGGATGTAACGTGGCCCAGCATCACCATAATGGCTCAATGGTTCAATCGTAATCCCTAATGCTAGGTTTGATCCACCCCCAGGGCGTCATGGAGAGCTTCCTTGGCACGGCGATGGCAGGCTCCATGTTTTGCCTCTTCGCTGGGCAGCCGCTCATCATCCTCAGCAGCACCGGCCCCATCCTCATCTTCGAGAAGCTGCTCTTCGACTTCAGCAAGTAGGTGTTGAGCGGTGCCAGGAGGAACGGGGACCCATCCGTACCGGGGTGGGAGGTGTCCTCCAGCCCACAGCGTGCTCTCACGGGGATGCTCTCGCCTTGTCCCCGCTTTCAGAGGCAACGGCATTGACTACATGGAATTCCGCCTCTGGATCGGCTTGCACTCTGCCCTACAGTGCCTTATCCTGGTGGCCACCGACGCCAGCTTCATTATAAAGTACATCACCCGCTTCACGGAGGAAGGCTTCTCCACCCTCATCAGCTTCATCTTCATCTACGACGCCATCAAGAAGATGATCGGAGCCTTTAAGTACTATCCCATCAATTCAGACTTCAAGCCGGACTACGTGACCATGTACAAGTGCGAGTGCATCGCCCCCGACCCAGGTGAGTACACATCTTTTTCGGCGCCGGCTGGGGAAGATGAAGGGGTTGGGGGGGGGTCCCGCTGTGGATAAATCCCGCTGGATCGTTGGCCAAGGACATGGAAGGAGACAGCTACCCGGTCAGCATCGGGTGGAGAGACCTCATCCTCTGAGGATGTTCTTGGGCAAGACAGAAGAGCCTTGTTCCCCATGGATGAACGCATTGGTGCTTGCCGGAACGCAGAGAACACCACCAGAGAGCTGGGGCCTCAGCCCGGAGCAGCCAGATGGACGGATAAATGGGAAATACGGGGTGGGGGGTGGGGAAGACATTTTAGGGCATTAATTCCAGCCTGCTGCCGATGGAAACTTATTCTCAGAAAATACGTTGGAGGGTTTTTGTCCTCTCCAGTGTCTGGGAAACCCTGGAATGTCCCAGTTGGGTGTGGAAACCTCCTTGGACTGCTTTTTGCTCCTCTTTCTAACTCCTTTTCAAAAAGGAGAAGCCATCAGGCTCTGAGCAGACCATCTTTCGATGGCTCCCCTGGTTTTGCTCTTGGATAGACGTACCGGATGATCCCTGGTCTGAATTGAGCAGCTCAGATGCTCCCACAGCCACCTGGAAGGGGATGGAGATCTTCGCTTTGGGCTGATGGCAGCAACCCCGCTCTCAGGCGAGCTGAATTTATTTTAAAAGCCTAAAAGCCAACAATTCTGGGGAGCATCAGCTGCAGGCAGAGGGTTGTGATGGTGAAGCTCTCCCCAGAAACAGAAGCATCCAAGACCAGCCGCGTTCCCTATACATCCGTCATTGCCAGAAGAGATCTCACCCGCTGCGATGGAAATACCATTTATTCGCTTTAATTTTGCATTTTCCCTCGATTTCTGTTTACCAACCACCCGCTGAGTGACCCGATCCCGTTGGATTTTGAGAGCCCTGCGCGCAGTGGGGAGCACGCCGAGACGCTGCCGTTCTTTCCCAACCAAAACCCTCCCAAACGTGACCTGCGGGAAAGCGAAGCCTGACCCCCAACGCGATCCCGGGGGGGCTGAAATATCCCAGGAACGGGACCGTGACCACCTCCGTCCACCCGCCAGTGCCGGCATCTGCCCGGCAGCACCCACCGCCGTGGCTTGACGCAGGAGGATGGGGAAGCCTTGAGCCTCCAGGGAGGTCTCCCCCTTTTCCAAGCCCCCCGCCCCCCCCCCTCCCCCCAAGAAAACCCGGGGCAACCGAGAGGCATTTGCACCCCAAAAACCTTTAAGCCTCTTTGCAACCCAGCCCCGTTCCTCACCCTCGCTGCTCCGGGCACCCAAGGCAGTGGTGTCCACATTGGATTTTCCATTCCTCTAGATATTGAGAAATTGTTTATTCCCCCTACATCCTTTTTTTTTTTTTTTTTTAGTCTTTTTTTTTTTAATTCGTTCTGATTTTTGATCATTATAACTGATTTGTACCATATTTGTCTCTGCTGCACACATCAATTTGGGCTGATTTCAATCTCAAGTGAGTATCGCCTTCTAAATATTAAAACTCTTTTAATATTTGATACTCTTCCCCCGTGGGGCTTTTGTTGTTATTTTTTTTCCATGTATTTTACTTTTCTCTCTGCTCTGCTAAAAGGGTTTATGTAGACTCCTCTCTTAAAATACCACCAGTGGTATTCTGCCCTTTAAGGTGTAGAAATCACTAATAAGGCTGGTTTCTGGAATAATGAAAGGTTATGGAGGGGGAAAAAAAAATAATAATACTAATTAATAATAATAATAGTGTTTTTAATGCTGGGTTTGCCAGCGCCGTTCCCCGGAGCCCGGTTTCGGCAGCCCCCGGGTCTCTGCTTCTAACCCAGCAATCGCTTCTCCTTCATTAATCCTCGGCGCTGGGGATGGAGGCGGCAGGTCGGGGCAGCCGAAATTCCCACTTGGTGCAGGAAGATGGACCAGAGGGAAGAGGGGGGGCAGAGCGGTCCCGGACCCCGCTTAGGGGCACCCATAAAGAACGTGGGTGCTCCTGAAGCTACGGAGCTGCATCACCCGAAGAGCCGAGCGGAGCTGCTTTTTGCACTTGGAGGAGAAGGTGCCGGGGGCTAGAAAAGATGGATTATTTTTTTTTTTGCAGTGAGACACTAAAACACCCCTAAAATATTTTAAAAAAGAAAAATAGCCAAGCCAAAAAACCCCACAAATAAAAGCCAATTGGGCATGATTGGGTGCCGCCTCTCCAAAAAGAACAGGCTGCTTTTTCAGTCTTCAACCCCCGTGGTTTTATGATGCAGGTGTCGGGATGCTCAACCCTGCTGCCGGCGGCTTCTCTGGGAAGCTCCTAATAATTTTAGGAGCTGGGAAGTTCCTAAAAATACACACACACCCCCGGCACTCGCCAGCCCTGGAGGGAGAAGCCGCCGTAGGAGAAGCCGTGTTCTCCGCTGGCGCATGGGATTAATCAGGGAGAAGTCGCTGCGGGGTTAGACATGGGGGGGGGTTCTCCCCAAATCCTGGTCCGCCCTCGGGATGCCGATCCCCACGCGGCTCTCGGGGGATGCGCTCGACCCCCCATTTGCTTTTACGCTGGCCGGGCTCAGCTGCGCCTCCCCGGGCAAAGCCCGGCTACTTTTAATACCAAAACCTCGATATTAGCCAAAAACCTCAATAACAAACTCCTTTCCCGCAGCCAACGCGACCTTGTTTGATGCTTCAGCTCCAGTGGCACCAAACACCACTAACGTTTCTCTGGTAAGCGGCTTTGCTCATCCCGATGGGAAACTTGGGATAAGGGAGGGCAAATCCGAGGGACTCCTGCACCCAGGGAGCGACGCGTGCCGGCTGGGAGCGAGGGCGATGCAGGATTTGCATTGATTTGGCTCCACGGTTGGGCTCGGTGGCACCAAATCCCCACTTTTTTGCCCAAATTAATAGTGGCTCCAGGGTTCGCTTGTGGCTATGGGGCTCCTGGCGGCAGCAGCCCTGGGAAATGCCCCTTCCCTTGCACGCTACAATTAATTAAGCTGCTAATTTTGCTTTTTTTGATGGGGAAATACCCCTTTCCTTGCATGCTGCAATTGCTTAAACTGCTAATTTTGGTTTTTTTAGCAGGGAAATACCCCTTTCCTTGCACACTGCAATTCCTTAAAATACTAATTTTGGGGATTGGCCAGCGAGTGCCCCTTCCCTTGTACACTACAACTACTAAAAATGCTGAATTTTCTTTTTTTAATGGGGAAATGCCCTTCTTTTGCACACCGCAATTTCTTAAAATACTAATGTTGCTTTTTTTGGCCAGGAAAAATCTCTTCCCTTGCATGCTGCAACTGCTTAAAAGACTAATTTTGCATTTTGACCAGGAAATACCCCTTCCCTTGCATGCTGCAGTTGCTAAAAATGCTGATTTTGTTTTATTTGGCTGGGAAATACCCCTTCCCTTGCATGCTGCAGTTGCTAAAAATGCTGATTTTGTTTTATTTGGCTGGGAAATACCCCTTCCCTTGCATGCTGCAGTTGCTAGAAATGCTGATTTTGTTTTATTTGGCTGGGAAATACCCCTTCCCTTGCATGCTGCAGTTGCTAAAAATGCTGATTTTGTTTTATTTGGCTGGGAAATACCCCTTCCCTTGCATGCTGCAGTTGCTAGAAATGCTGATTTTGTTTTATTTGGCTGGGAAATACCCCTTCCCTTGCATGCTGCAGTTGCTAAAAATGCTGATTTTGCTTTATTTACCTGGGAAATGCCCCCTATCCTTGCACGCTGCGATTACTTAAAATGCTA
The DNA here is from genome assembly GCF_963210335.1 of Falco punctatus. Classification (NCBI taxonomy): domain Eukaryota; kingdom Metazoa; phylum Chordata; class Aves; order Falconiformes; family Falconidae; genus Falco; species Falco punctatus. Next base: position 1,063,982 of record NC_137600.1, on the reverse strand, counting down.
ATTGTGTTTTTTTGGTCAAGAAATACCCTTTTCCTTGCATGCTGCAATTGCACTAAAATGCTAATTTTGTCTTTTTGGGGGGGTTTCTCCCCAGTACAATGCTATTAACCTAACAGCTCTGGACTGGACTCAGCTGAGTAAGAAGGAATGTCTCAAATACGGCGGCAGCTTAGTGGGGAAATCCTGTAAATTCGTGCCCGACCTGGCCCTTATGTCCTTCATCCTCTTCTTCGGGACATACTCCATGACCTTGACCCTGAAAAAATTCAAATTCAGCCGCTATTTCCCCACCAAGGTAAGGAAAGCACCGGGTTTCACCCTTCTCTTTTCCAAAAGGTAGGAAAACCAGGAGCTGGCAGTCTGGTGGATGCAAAGAGCTGCGGGAAAATAAATCTGTATTTCTAGGAGATGTTGCTAGCAATAAGAAATAAGCAAAAAAAAATCCCCCTGAGCCTTTAGCCGCCGATTTGGCTTTTGCATATTAAATAACCCATCACCTTGCCATGCAAAGGAGGAAAAAATCTACATTTTGTGGGTTATACCCAGGTTATCTATGGGTGAGCGGAGCTGGAAAACCCCAGGGAAGGAGCCGAAGTGGGAAGCAAACCTCTCCATCCCATTAATTCACCTCTCCATCCCATTAATTACCCTTTCCACCCCCGTTTCCCCATCTTGCCTCCAGGTCAGGGCTTTCATTGCCGATTTTTCCAATGTCTTCTCCATCCTGCTTTTCTGCGGAGTGGATGCCTGTTTTGGACTGGACACCCCTAAGCTCCATATCCCCAGTATCATCAAGGTTCGGCTGCACCGGGGGGACCCCTCGCCTCTCCACCCTCACTCTTCTTCCAGCTCCTCAACACCTTTCAGGGAAAATTGCGACTCCTGTGGTGTCTGGGCACCTTCTTAAAAGCTACTTCGTATTTTCTGGGGGAATATTCTAATTCTGTGACTTTTTTTCCTTCTTTTTGTTGGTTCCCCCCCCTCTTTTTCTCTTTCTCTCACTCCCTGCAGCTGCGTAAACTTATTAGCGATTTCTCTATCTTTATGTCCATACTAATGTTTGTGGGTCTGGATGTGCTTTTCGGACTCAACACCCCAAAGCTCCAAGTGCCTACTGATTTTAAGGTAAAAAAAAAAAGCAATAAAATCCCTTTCCCAGAAGCGTCATTGAAAATTTCTCCCCCCTCCATCCCTGGGGTGCCATCGGGTGTCCCAGTGAGCATCCCGGAAAAATGTTGGGTTGAGGCATGTGGATGCTGGATGTGGTTTGGGTACCGGTGCGTGGTGGTGGGATTTAGGGATGGATGTGGGATAAGGATGATGCTCGGAGGTGATGGGGTGAGGTGGGGCTTCCCAAAATGTCAGCGCTTGGGCTTTTCCCTCTCTCTGCTCTGTGCCGGGGCTCCACCACGGTGTCCAACCCCCCTGTCTTCCCCCCCCCCCCCCTCCAGCCCACCCGTGTGGACCGAGGGTGGTTCGTGTTTCCCTTTGGGAAGAACCCGTGGTGGGTTTACCTGGCGAGCGCCCTGCCCGCCCTCCTGGTCACCATCCTCATCTTCATGGACCAGCAGATCACAGCCGTCATCGTCAACAGGAAGGAGCACAAGCTGCGGGTGAGCCGGGACTCGTCACGGCATCGCGTCGGGTACCCCTGCATCCCTGCCAGCACCCACTTTTGGGGTGTGGATCAGGTGCTGCTGCAAGGCACGGGGGGGTCACCCCGGCTCGGCACGCTGCGCAAAGCCGGGGCTCAGCCTCTCCTTCTCACGTGGGGGTTTGGGGGTGACAGAGCCTCCAGGGTGTTACATCCACCTAATGCTGTAGGTAGTGGGGTGCAGCGGGGTGATGTGGGGTGCGCTGCGGCACTGCAGGGTGCAACAGCAGGGTGCAGGGTGCAGTATACCAGTGTGGGGTGCTTCAGAGTGATGCGGGGTGCAGTGTACCAATGTGGGGTGATACAGGGTGATGCAGGGTGATACAGGGTGATGCAGGGTGCAGCGTGGTAATGTGGGATACATCAGGGTGATGCAGGGTGCAGTGCAGCAGTGTGGGGTGCTTCAGGGTGATGTGGGGTGATGCAGCATGACAATGTAGGGTGCATGAGGGTGATGCAGGGAGCTTCAGGATGATGTGGGGTGATGCAGGATGATGTGGGGTGCTGCAGGGTGCAGCATGGCAATGTGGGGTGATGCAGGGTGCAGCCTGGCAACGTAGGGTGCATGAAGGTGATGCAAGGAGCTTCAGGATGATGTGGATTGATACAGGGTGATGCAAGGTGCAGTGTGGCAATGTGGGATACATCAGGGTGACGCAGGGTGCAGTGTAGCAATGTGGGGTGCTGCAAGGTGATGTGGGGTACTGCCGGGTGCAGCCCGGCAATGTGGGATGCGTGAGAGTGATACAGAGAGCTTCAGGATGATGGGATGATGTGGGATGACACGGGGTGATACAGGGTGATGCAGGATGCAGTGTAGCAGTGTGGGGTGCTTCAGGGTGATGTGGGGCGATGTAGGGTGATGCAGGCGCGGCATGACAATGTGAGATGCATGAGGGTGATGCAGGTTGATGCAGGGTGCAGTGTAGCAATGTGGGGTGCTGCAGGGTGATGTGGGGTGATGCAGCATGCAGCATGACAATGTAGGGTGCATGAGAGTGATGCAGGGAACTTCAGGATGATGTGGGGTAATACAGGGTGATGCAGGGTGCAGTGTAGCAATGTGGGGTGCTGCAAGGTGATGTGGGGTGATGCAGGGTGCAGTGTGGCAACATGGGGTGCATGGGGGTGATGGGAGGTGCTTCAGGATCAAGTGCACCCCCAGTCAGTTTGCAGATGACACTGAGCTTGGGGGGAGCATTGATCCGTTTGAGGACAGGGGGCTCTGCAGGGGGGTCTGGGCCAGTGGGGTCGATGGGCTGAGGCCACTGGATGAAGTTCAACAGGGCTCAGTGCTGGGCCCTGCACTGGGGTCACAGCGACCCCCCGCAGCTCTGGGGCTGGGGGCAGGGGGCTGGGGAGCTGCCTGGTGGGGAAGGACCGGGGGGTGCTGGCTGATGGTCAGCTGGACACGAGCCAGCAGTGTGCCCAGGTGGCCAGCAGCGTCCTGGCTGCGTCAGCAATAGCGTGGCCAGCAGGACCGGGGCAGTGACTGTCCCCCAGTACCTGACACTGGTGTGGCCGCCCCTTGAATCCTGGGTTGAGGTTTGGGCTCCGCACCAAGACACGGAGGTGCTGGAGCGTGGCCAGAGCCGGGCAGGGGCTGGAGCACCAGCCTGATGGGGGGTGGCTGGGGAGGTCAGCCTGGGGAAAAGGGGGCTCAGGGGGGACCTTCTCGCTCCCTACAGCTCCCTGAAAGGGGGGTGGAGGCAGGTGGGGGTCGGTCTCTGCTCCCAGGTTACAAGTGGAAGGATGAGGAAGCGGCCCCAGGTTGTGCCAGGGGAGGTTCAGGCTGGATGTCGGGAACAATTCCTGCCCCACAGGGTTGTCCGGCACCGGGACAGGCTGCCCAGGGACGTGGTGGAGTCACCACCCCTGGAGGTGTCCGAAAGCCGTGTTGATGTGGCGCCTGGGGACGTGGGTTAGTGGTGGCCGTGGCAGCGCTGGGCTAACGGTGGGACTCGATGGTCTTAAAGGTCCTTCCCAACCTCAACGATTCTATTCTAAGATGATGTGGGGTGATGTGGGGTGCATCATGGCATTGTGGGGTGCATGAGGGGGATGCAGGGTGTATGAGAGTGATGTAGGGTGCTTCAGGGGGATGCAGGGTGCACCGTGGCAACGTGGGGTGCATCAGCACAATGCGGGGTGCCCTGCAGCAATGATGGGGGATGCAGGGTGCACTGTGGGGGATGCAGGGTGCACCAGGGCAATGTGGGGCGCATCGGGGTGATGCGGGGTGCTCTGCAGTGATACAGCGTGTTTCAGGATGATGTGGGGTGAACCGCAGCAATGTTGGGGTGCATCAGGGTGATGTGGGGTGCTGTGGGATGATGTGGGGCCATGCAGGGTGCACCATGGTGATGGGGGTGCAGTGTGGTGATGCAGGGTGCACCAGGGCAATGTGGGGTGCTTTGGGATGATGTGGGGTGATGCAGGGTGCACCGGGGCAATGTGGGGCGCATCAGGATGATGTGGGGTGCCCTGCAGCGATACAGGGTGTTTCAGGATGATCAGGGTGATGTGGGGTGCACCATGGCAATGTGGGGTCCACCAGTGCGATGTGGGGTGCACCGCAGCAATGATGTGTGTGCCAGGGTGTTGCAGGGTGCAATGTGATGTGGGGTGCACCCTGGCAATGTTGGGGCACATCGGGGTGATACGGGGTGCTCTGGGGTGATGTGGGGCGATGCAGAGTGCACCAGGGTGATGTGGGGTGCTTGGGGTTGATGTGGGGCGCACCGCAGCAATGATGGGTGCACCAGGGTGATGTGGGGTGCAGTGTGGTGATGTGGGGCACATCAGGGTGATGTGGGGTGCTTTGGGTTGATGTGGGGCGCACTATGGCGATGCGGGGCACACCGGCAGCAATGATGGGTGTACTGGGGTGACGTGGGGTGCATCGGGGTGACATGGGGTACATCAGGGTGATGCAGAGTGCACCGCAGCAACGATGGGTGTACCGGGGTGACGTGGGGTGCATCGGGGTGACGTGGGGTACATCAGGGTGATGCAGGGCGCACCGCAGCAACGATGGGTGTACCAGGGTGATGTGGGGTGCATCGGGGTGATGCAGGGCGCACCGTGGCGATGCGTGATGCTGCAGGGGGTGCGTGGGGCGGGGGGAAGCCCCACCTTGCTGGGTGACTACAGGAACCGCATGGTGAGCTGCGTTGCCCCCCACCCCCCCCCTCCTGGGCTCTGTGTTGCAGAAAGCAGCGGGTTACCACCTGGATCTGTTCTGGGTGGGCATCCTCATGGCCGTCTGCTCCTTCATGGGGCTGCCCTGGTACGTGGCAGCCACCGTCATCTCCATCGCCCACATCGACAGCTTGAAGATGGAGACGGAGACCAGTGCCCCAGGGGAGCAGCCCCAGTTCCTGGGGGTCAGGTGAGGAAGGCTCGGCCGTGCTCTTCCTCGGGGTGGGGAATCCAGACGTAGCAGCAGGTCCAGCCGGCACGGCCTCATCCTGCTTCTCTCATCGTTCCAGGGAGCAGAGAGTGACGGGCATCATCGTCTTTGTGCTGACGGGGATTTCTGTCTTCCTGGCCCCTATCCTGAAGGTAGAACGTTCCTGTTGCTCCATCCCTGCTCCTTCCCCGCAGATGTTTGGGGACATGGGACTGAAACGCTGGGTTTCCCACCCCCACCATGGTCCCCAGCATTGATCCCCATCCCCTTCCTTGGGGTAAGCACTGTGGTTTTTCCATGTCCCCAGTACATCCCCATGCCGGTGCTGTACGGCGTCTTTCTGTACATGGGTGTCGCGTCGCTGAACGGCATCCAGGTAAGTGCTCCCCCTCCTCCTCCTCAGTGGCCATGAAGGGGTCCTACACAGGGGCAAAAAGGGGGATTTTGACCCCCAAATTTGCATGCGTCCAGTATTTCCAGCTGCATGGAACAGCAGATATCCAACCCCCTTCGAGCAACATCAAAAAGCCTCAAATTCCCCGTTTTGGGGAGTAAAAGAGTGTTTATCTGGGCATCCCGGGAGCCTGGGGAATGAGGCCGAAGGCTAACGCCAGCCTTCATCCCACCGCAGTTCTGGGACCGCTGCAAGCTCTTCCTCATGCCGGCCAAGCACCAGCCCGACTACGTCTTCCTCCGGCACGTGCCGCTGCGCCGCATCCACCTCTTCACGCTGGTGCAGATCGTCTGCCTGGCCGTCCTCTGGATCCTCAAATCCACTGTGGCCGCCATCATCTTCCCCGTCATGGTGAGGCCACCCCCCTGCAGCCTCGTTTAGATGATTTTTTTGGAGATTTAAGGGAATTTTGGCTTGGTCCCGTGGTGGTCCCCGTGTCTCCTGAGGAAAGATGCTCTTGCAGATCCGGCTCTTGCATCTCTCCCCTCCCAGATTTTAGCCCTGATCCTGGTGAGGCGGCTGCTGGATTTTGTCTTCTCCCAACACGACCTGGCCTGGATTGACAACATCATCCCCGAGAAGGAGAAGAAGAAAGAGGATGACAAGAAGAAAAAGAAAAAAGGCAACAAAGGAGACAGCAGCAGCGATGAGGAGGTGGGTGCAGGGTGGGGGGTGGGGCTCCCATGGACGGCGGGGGCATCCGGACCGGCTGGGGAGGGAAAGATCCCACCGAAACCTCCAGGTCGGTGGGTTTGGGATGAAGATCGTTTGATGAAGTTGGATCGTTGGGATGAAGATCCCATTTGGTTCGTGGCGGTGTTTCACTGCATTTATGGGACAGGCTGATTGAGGGGCTTTAAGTGACGGCTGGGGCCAGCTGGAGGCGCCAGGGAATGTCCCACCTGTCCTGAAAGCTGGAAAATTGTGGCCAAAAAAAAGAAATTATTAAGGAGAAGAGCGAAAATCCCATGGCTGAGGGTGCAGCACCCATTGTACCGTGGCAAAGCATCGTTAACCTGTGCAACCCCCTGCTGCAGAGCCAGAAGGGCTGAGAATTCATTTGGGAAGAGGAAGGCAAACCCTCCTCCTCCTCCTCACGCACCCACCCTGGAGGTTTTGGGTCCCTTTGAGTGCTCCAGGTGGTCTTGGAGCCCACCGAGGCGCTGCCTTCACCGAATTTCCCCACTTTCTTCTCCAGTTCCCACCTCCCTCAGTCATTAAGATCCCCATGGAGCCCCTGCCATCGCAGCCCCGAAACGGGGGTCCCCATTGTCTCAGCCGTAAGTAAAAAGCTCAGGAGCCTCTCTCGCATTCCCTACCGCTTCCTAACCCCCCCGTGACGGGATCCGCTCGACCCCCCACGGCACTAACCCCGCTGAAAGACGCAGCCTGGATCCATCCTGCCCAAGCCAAGCGGGGAGGAGGGTCTGCTGCATTTAAAGCAGGTTTGAGAGGATGCGGCGGGCTCAGCACTGCTAATAATTCGGTATCCCAGGTGGCTGGGAAGCCAGGACTCTCCTGAGTCCCCCCCCCTAAGCTGATACTGATGGTGATTTTTAAAAAATATTGATATTTGGGAAGGTTTTGAGCTTGTGGCAGCGGTATCCTGGCTGCAAAAGAGCAGCTGGGTTCGGTTTGGTTCAGCCTGCCTGAAGCATCATACATGAGCTGGTGCAAAACCAGCCACGACCAAAAAAAAATGCAAAATAAACCCGGGTGAGTTTGTTCCAGCTTGGCACCAGGTTGCATCATGACGCCAACAAGCTTTAACGTGATAATTCATTGATTTTGTCCTCAAGCTGCAGCTAGCAGGGGCTGGTAGGGCCTTTCATTTTCTATCATCACCCCCAAAATCAGCATTTCCCAGGAGCTTCTCTCCTCCCGCTGCCTGGAGGATGCTGGACCCGGTGGCAGGTTGGAGGGGAGGGCATGAATGGATTTTTTTTTTGGGGGGGGTCTCCTTCCTCACCCGGGAAGCATCTCACCTCCGTGTCCCCCCAGGAAAGAGGTCCTCCACCTGGAGCTTTGCGTTCTGATACCTCCCCAAACGGTTCAGACCTGGATCGCAGGTAAACGACACCGAACGGGCTCCCCCATCCCCAGGGCACGTGTTGGGAGACATTTCTCAGGGTCACCAGCTGATGCTCCTGGCTGAGCATCGCTCGCTCGAGCCAGTTCCCGTCATCCTTGGGCAGGGCTGAAATATCTGAGTGTATTTTGGCAGCATCCCTCTCTATTTTTGGGGGGGGGGTTGTTTGCTGGCCCCGGCTATCGGGTCATCAGAGCGTGGTTAGCTGCAAGAGGGTTTAAAGCGATAAAAACACCGCCGGGCAACAGCCACAGGGATTTTTAGGGTTGGGATGTACATCTGAATCCTGAAAGCTTGGGATTCTTCTCCACCTGCAGCGGCGAATCCCATGGATTGTACATAGCAAAGGCAAAATATCATAGATTTAGGAATTTTTAGTGGTGGTGGCATCATCCGGAGCCTGTTGCCGGGGGTGCTGGCGTGGTTTTGGGATGGTTTTGGGATGCAGGTGCCTGTGCCTGGATACTCACTTCCCCATCTCTTCCTCCTCCTCAGTATTACGCTTCACCTGAAGATTTCGTGCCCATCGTCTCCCGCATTTAACTACTCCCGAAACCCCCTCTGCGCCGTGCCCCAGGTGAAGATCGAGATGGAGTCGGACTATGAGGACACCGACACTGAGAAACCACCTCGGGACATGGGCAGTGAGACCACGCTATAGTCCTGCGCAGAGCTTCCTCTGCCGTTTATATATATATATATCGATATTTAGATATTCATATATATATATAAAGCAAATTGGGTTTATTTTCATATGTGAGGCGGAGGAGACCGGTGGCCCCAGGAGTCTGTCGCTCGGGTAGTTTTTAGTGTCACGAGTCAAACGCGTTGTTGAGTTTCCTCCCTTTCTGCTGGGCTGGTGGCAAAATGGGGCTGAAAAGGTGAAATTGGCGATTTTGGCCCCCGCGAGCCCCAGAGCTGCTGCTGGGTGGAGAAGCTGGAGGTGGTCGGGGCTGTGGGAGCAACAGGGATGGGGAGGGGGGACTGTGTCGGGGCGATGTTTTTAGGGGGGGGTTGGGGTGGGGAGGGGGTTTGCGTGGCTGAGAAGGAAGGGGGAGCGCGCATCCTTGCTTCCCAGTCCCTGGAATGGCAACGTGGCTCTTGGGGAGTCTTGTTTTCTGAAGGGATTTGTGGTGGTGGTCCCAAGCCACGGCAACGGGGGGCCCTTTTGGCAGCAGCATCCCAGGCGTGGCGGCAGGGATGCAGGAGGGACCCGCCGGGGGCCGGGGGCAGGGGTGGGACCCGGCTCTGCTGCCCCGAGGGGTGCGGACGAGAGGATGAGGAGGGACGGCAGGGATGCAGAGGAGCTGATGCCCTGGGAAGGGAAGCTCGGCTTTAAGGTTGTTGCTGCTTGAGGGCAACCAGAGCTGGGCTGCAGAGGGCGGGCAGGGCGGGGAACGGGACCTGGGCTTCTGCAGGGAATCGGGAATGGTTTCCCCAGGGAATCAGGAATGGTTTCCGCAGGGAATCGAGAATGGTTTCCGCAGGGAACCGGGAATGGTTTCCCCAGGGAATCAGGAATGGTTTCCCCAGGGAATCAGGAATGGTTTCCGCAGGGAATCGAGAATGGTTTCCGCAGGGAACCGGGAATGGTTTCCCCAGGGAACCGGGAATGGTTTCCGCAGGGGATCGGGAATGGTTTCCGCAGGGAATCGGGAATGGTTTCCCCAGGGAATCGGGAATGGTTTCCCCAGGGAACCGGGAATGGTTTCCGCAGGCAGCGGGGCACGGTTTCCACTGGGAAATGGGAACGATGGCTGCAGCAAAGCCGTTCGGTCGCCCATCGCCATGTCCTCACCCGCAGCTCTCCCAGCACCACCGCTGGCCCTGGGGTCGGCACCAGCCCCCTCTCTCCCCCCAGATGCCGGAGGAGCCCCCTCTGCCTGCCCAGCCCCCGACGAAGGGCTTTGCTCCCGCTTTAGCTCCTCAACCCTCATTACTCGCCCGTGGTGGCTCCTCACGGGGAGGGCAGAGCTTGCCCCCCACCACCCCGGCTCTCAGGCTCGGCCCCAGCAGCTCCCGCTCAGGTCTCCATCAGCATCCCGGCTCCCCAGAGGGCTCTTCCCACCGCCGCTGCCTCCGGCTCTGCCGGGAAGGGAAGGGAAGGGAGCGGGTTGGGAGCCAACGCCGGCACCCAGCTGGGCTTGGTGCTGCCCAGCTCTCACCGCCTGTTTTTCCAGCAGTGCCGGGGCCTTTAAAATGGTTTTTTTTTTTTTTTTTTTCCTTCCACGGGCTTTTTACTTATATTTGCTAGATGGAGATTCTTTAATTCTTCTCCATTTGAAACCCTCATAGATGCATTCCTTATTCTTTCCTCTCTTTTTCAAACCTCACAGAGCTCAAAACCCTTCCCCCGAGCAGAAGCCGCCTACCTGCCGTACGGGGGGTTTCTGGGACACCAGTTAAATATTGCAACTGGTCTGAACCTTGGCATGGGACAGATCCCAGTTCTCTGTAAATAGTCGAGTCCAACGAAGACTTGAAGGCAATTTCCTATTTATAGCTGATTTTTTTTTTTCTGGTTCAGGTACACCTCCTGGGGAAACGGGGTGAGATTAACACAGCATTAACTCCCGTCCCCACTTAAGCGAGAGCCACGTAGCTTGACGTTAACATTAAGAACTATTTCAACTCAAACGCATCGTGTCTGTTTTGTAGCATTTTGTACCGATCTCCTGTGTGGTAGCTGAAGCGTGGTACAGGTAGGCTTATGATTTTAATCAAACAGGTTAATTTGCTTTATCCAGTACATCAGCTCTGCTGCGCAACACCCCCAGAAAGGCTTTGCGGACTCTGGGTTGATGTTTCATAGAGCAGAGCTGAAGCCACTCTAGCATCCAGCTTGTTTTGACTAAATTTGTCCATTTTGCAAGGTTCACACGTGGTTTATACTTTTTTTTTTGTATCTGAAAACAGTGGAGCATCTCAGATTTGCCACCTCCATTGCGGTACCACTTTAACCATTTTGTATTTATCGGTGATACAACCCAATAAACCTTGTTTCAATGAGTCTCAGCTCTTAGTGTGTTTCTGGTGCAGAGTCCTCAAACCTCAGCTTTCCTGCCCGTGTGTTCAGTCTTTTTATAAGCAACAGCCCTTTAGCATCACAACAAGCCTTTCCTGCTCCCAGAAAGGTGGGATCAGCCTTTCCAGGGATTATGTGGAGAGGAAGGACTCGCCTCGCTGCCCACAAACACCACTGGGGTCTTAAGTTCTTCCATCCTGTCCAAGGCATCGCAACCTTCAGGTAAGGTTAATGTTCAGTGGATAATTAGAGCTCACAGATATAAACTTAGTCCTCTAATGAGTTTATTGTCAGATGAATGGAGCTAGGAAACAGTCAGGAAGCTGGTGAGGTTTTGTTCAGGCATGACTGTGAGATGATGAAGATGCTGATGCTCAGCTCCTGGCTGAGCCTGGGGAGAAAGCCAGACCTAACCCTGCGCTGCAGGGGCAAAAGGGAGCTCACACTGCCAGGGCTTTAATAAACAAGTGCTGGGGCAGCTCTCCTTTTCTGGGAGAGGCAAAAGACTTAGTAATAATTTTAGAATGCAAGCAGGGTTGGGTTTTGTGTGTCTTTTCATCCTTTATTTAGAGTTAGCCTGCATTATTCACTACGTACTTGCACGCTTTACAATACAGTCCAGGAACCCTCCCTTGTACCCAGCACAGACACCAGCAGCCCTCCCCTCTTGTTCTTTGGTTAGGAAAAAAGGCTTTTAAAAGTTACCATCCAAATAGCGGAAAAAAAACCAACCCCAAAAGGCTTAGCTGCACACCAGAACACGTAACAGATCTGTCGCTGCCCAGAACCTCACACAGGCTGAGAAGAGACATATGGCTTTTTTTTTTTTTTTTTTCCCTTCAAGTAACTTCTACAGAAGAGCTTAACTCAAACCAAACAGCCAGCACTGACCAGAGGACTGCAGCACGAGTCAAACACGAGCAGTGTGGGCAGACTGAGCATTGCTGAGAACAGAACCACGAAGGCCATTGCTTTTGCACTGCTGGGATCGCCAACGCCACACAGAGCTCCCAGGACCAGGATCCCAACCGCTGCCTCGTCCCTGCAAGGGCAGGCGGCCGAGAAGAGCCAGCTTAAACGAAAAGCAGCTTTGCTAGCACGAGTAGGCCAGGAGTGTAGGTGCTTACACGTTAGTACAACTAATGTGCATATGCTTCAGCTTCCCGTAAATACCTGCGACTTCAGAATAGGCAATTCCACTTCCCATACAATAAATAGAAATATTGCATTTTCTATCGGCCTGTTTGGGAATCTGTTTGGAATGTTGTTTTCAGTGCTAAGGAGTCCCACGTTAAGCAGTTAATGCTTGCAGCTCTTTGGGTTTCAAGACCTTCTTGGCAGCAATGATGGTGTTCTTCATCAGCATGGCAACCGTCATGGGCCCAACTCCCCCAGGGACCGGAGTGATGTAGCTGGCTTTCTTCTTCACCCCTGCGGGAGGGAAAACTCAAGTTTAGCATCAGAGTCCTCTTTCCATCGCTTGTCAAGCTGGCTGGCTAGGAAGAAGCCACAACCTTCAGGATTGCCAGCTAAGGAAGAGTAGATTCCCAAGGTGGACTGTTTTCCCCACCTCGTTAGCCAGGGCAGGATGGAGCACACCCAAGTCCATCCACCCCCGCTACTGAGCAAGCCGAACTGCAAAGCCTGAGTTGGGGGAAAAGCTGAAAGCAAGCTCCAGCATCTGGATTTCTAGAACAGAAGTGCCAAACCCAAGACTTGATGTGGTCTTCACGCCCACCCTTGAGGGCAGCCTCAATAAACACTAACGATGTGAACATGCACCCTCTCTCTTTCTTCCAGGAGGAGGTTCTGGTGTCTTCCACCAGGCACCCAGCAGCCCATCTGGGCATCGCTGCAGCGGAGCTGTGAGCAAGGCCAGCGAGTAGCAAGCCAGAAGGTAAGTTTTGCCTGTTTTTATTTAAAAGCAGCGGTACGAGCAATGGACTGGAGCTACGAGGCAAAGCCACCTCACTGCTTCGGCTCAGGATGAGTCTCCTCTGCCTGGCAGCACCCAGCTTCCTCATGGCATACTACAGGGAGGAGGCTGCACCCTTGCATACGGTACAATATTGGATGCACCAAGCAAGAGAACACAAGCAAAAGTCCACACCTGCTCAGCTGCACGAACCGGGGCCTCCTCCCCCCTTTCTCAGCACATCTGGATGTTTCCTGCTACAGAAGCCGGGCGCGGAGCCTTCCCGTACCTTCAAAATCCACATCCCCGACCAGCCGCAGCTTGGCGGTGACAGGATCCTGCACTCTCGTTATTCCCACATCAATCACCGCGGCTCCTTCTTTGATCATGTCAGCTGTGATCAGGTTGGGTATGCCTGCAAGAAAACAGCACCAGACGCTCAGGGTGGTGCAGAACAGCCCCCCACCCCACCCCCCCGGCCCCCATGTTGTGTTTCCACCCACCTGGGCCTTCCTGCCCCACAGAACAGTTGGACTCGAGCTTGAGGGTCTTTCCTAAGTGACCCTATGGAACGCAGACCTACCCACCATGGTACAATCCAGCAAATCAGAGTGGTTTACCAATCGCCCCCGAGCGTAAAGAACTGGAATCCACCCCCAGGGAGCTGCTGGGACCGCAGCATCCTCTCCAAGCTGGAACTTTACTGCATTTCAAGTCTGCGGTTGTTCACGCAGCTCCAGCAACATTTTTGCACCCATGCTATGTCAGCGAGCTGGAGCAGCATCTGAGACCACCACAACCCATCTGAAACCACCACGAGCCAGCTCGGCAGAGGCCCTGGCTTCACCCAGGGGCTGAAAAACCCCCAGCAGGGCAGGGAGAGGGGGAGCAGCAGCAGCAGCTTGTGGTGGCTGAGCCCCCCTCCCAGGGTGGGGTGTGTTTGTCTGGTTCTGCCAGATCCTGTGGCCTCAGTTGACCCAGGGAGGAACTCCTTCCCCCCCTCCCCCTTAGTTAACCCTTTCATGCAAGGCTTCCTCTGCTCTGCCCACCACCTTTGGCGACTCATCTGACCCACCAGCAGCACTTCTGCCGTCGTCACGCGCGCTGTCACCTTCACCACCGCTTCCAATCCTTCCAGCCCCTTGTCTCTTCACACCCAATTTCCAACCCAATTTTCTCTCCTCCCCCCACACAGGCTCACACCCTGCTTCTGCTGCCAGACAGACACCCCAAGTCAGCTCAGCACCTCTAACGATGATCTACCTCCGTGCCAAGGATACAACCTGGAGAGGATTACACCTCCGAGTGACCCGAGGATGGCACTGCAGCTGTCCCCCAGCATTTTGACCACCTCTAGGTAAGCAGATGGCTTTTTTTTTTTTCTCCTCCTCCTCACATAAATACAGAGCTGTCTGCGTGCACAACGGGGCCTGTCTATAGCTGTTCTCCAGATCCAACCAGGTGCCCGCTGGCACAGCCAGCCCTCCTGCCAGATGTTATTTTACATTTCAAAGGTTTCCTTTGCTAGGAAGGGCAAGTCTGTGGCTCTGATGCTTAATTGCATGATAAATTGCCTGGCTCAAACAGCCCCTCGCCCACCATCCCAAGCCCTCACCTACAGCAGGTCTTGTCAGCCACCAGAGCTGCTTTAGATAAGGCACCAGGGCATCTGATGCCAGCGGCGTTGCCTCCTATGCGCAAGGATTGCCCCACGCAAACACCACGCCAGCGCCTTGCCCACGCAAGCGGAGCCGGGTCCTACCTGCTGCCGCTACCACAATATCAGCGCGGATTGTGTGTTGCTTCAGCTGCTCCTTGGGAGTGTAGCGGTGGGATATTGTCACTGTGGCATCACCTACAAGAGGGGGAGGCAGAGCTTTTTAACTCACATTTATTACCCAAACCGAGCCGCTTCTCCAAGTCTTCCCCCCTCTGGACCACCCATGTATTTATCAGAGCCCGATGACAAACCCCAGGGAGCAGCCCACGGAGTCAGAGCAGGGGATCTGGTACGGAAGAGGACAAGGACTCAATGAACAAGGCTCCAAAATGCTACAAGACAGACTTAAAGCGTGGAGTTAACTCCTCAACCTTGACCTGAGCCCACGGGGTGGGCCAGAGTTCCCGAGGCACTCCCAGGACGGCTGTAGGAGCCTGAAGAGGCCAGCAGGACAGGCAGAGGGTTTCCTTCTGCATCTGCCCAGGCTCCGAGACCACCAAGCTCCTACCTCCCGGCCGCTCGTGCCTGCCGTCCGTATGCAGCAACATGGCGATGGGCATGCCCACGTTCTTCGACCTGCCAGCCACCACCACATTCTTCCCCAGCGTCGGGATGCCTGCAGAGGCCAAGATGGGGATCTCTTCAAACAGACACGAGCTGGGGTTACGCCAGACAACAGCCAAACACTGCAGCAGCTTACCTGTTCTCTTAATGATCTCCCACACTCCCCACGGGGTAGCCGGCAGCATGGAGTCCTGGTCAAGGCACATGCGCCCCACGTTGATCACGTGAAAGCCATCAACATCTTTGTCTGGAGTCACAGCGTTGCAAATCCTGCGCTCGTCGATATGTTCTGGAGGAGAGCAGAGAGCTTTAACCCCAAGGATCAGCCAAAAAAAACCCCTAATCTCCGCAGTCAGCCAGAGCCCTGACCTGCTGCACCAGCCCCTTGCGGAGTTTGGAGGCTTCAAGCTACTCAAGACGTCTAAGCAAGGTCAAGGCTAACAGCTCCCAGCAAAAGGGGACTGGAACTGCTTTGGGACCACGTTGCTAATGCCGAGAGGGTATTTTTAGGCAGCTTCAAGTGTCACAACCCAGTTCAATCCTCTAGCTCTGGAAGCTGATACTCTCCACACAAGAATAGATTTCGGTGACCCACCCCTCCAGCAACTTAACTCCCACAGGCAGCTGGGTGATGGAGTAGCTGCATCACCCTCAAGTTGCATGGTGGCAGGATGCCACCTCTGGTGTCAGAGGACAGCCCCTGTGCTGCTCCTCTCCTCTGGCACATACAAACCCACAGAAAGTTTACGTACAAGTGAAACGGGTGGAAATCTAGCTACTCACCGGGTAAAGGAAGCTGTACCAGCAGGGCATCCACATTGGCATCGTTATTGAGTTTGCTGATCAGATCCAGGAGCTCCTCTTCAGTGATAGAGGCCGGCCTGAGGATGGTTTCACTGCTGATTCCTGCACAGCCATCAAAAGCGCCGCGTTAGAGCCACGTCTGAGCAAGCAGGACAGCAGTTTCCTTAATCCGTGCGGATTTAAGCTGTCCCGTTTCATTGCTCTACCAGATCTGTCAGGCACACACCAAGGATTGTGTGTTTTGTGCAACAACGAGCACCTCCCAGGCAGGAGACCCTCACAAGACTTGCGAGTGAGGGTTCAGGACCATTAGCATCAGTCTAATGACCTATTTGAATGCCAAGACCCTCCGCATGCAGGGAGGGCTTAGAGAAAGCCAACCAAGGCATGCTACAATGAAGATACAACTGCCCATCCTGCAGTCCCTTCCTGACACAGAAAGAAGGGGATGTCAGCCAAAAAAAAAAAGAAAAAAATCAGGCATCAGGAGCACAGAATGGAATGAAAATTAAACCATTTGTTGCCCCTAACCCCTTTCAGCACATTTCCTCCAGAAGCATACTTGGCTGAACACCAAGCAGGACCTCGGCTTGCAAGGCTGGCAGAAGTCGGAGGTGGCTGAATGATGGCTCCATCTCAGGCAGTTGAGGAAAAAAGGAAATCAGAGCCCTGTCTGTGCTGTACCTGGCCCTAGGAAGCCTGAAAATGCCAACTACAGAGCTTGACGTTTGCCCTGAAGGGTTCAAATGGCACAAAGCACGTGTCAGCCACATCTGTGAACTACAACCCCAGCGCAGTGATGAAGGCAGCCAAAACACCGCGGCAAACATGAACTGCCAAGCAGCTGAGGTGAGAAGCTGCCAGACAGATGCATCCCAGCCAGCTTCCCCCGGCACGGAGGACTCCGAACTCAGGGAAGATAAACCAGCCACTCGCTGCGCTTTCCTGGAGCGGAGCACAAAGACATACCAACATCGGCAGCTGCTTTGGTTTTGTTCAGTACGTAGGAGTGACTCGCTGGGTTTTCACCGACAAGAACGACACTGAGGTGGGGTCTCTTGTTTCCAGCCGCTACCCACTGCTCGACCTCGTGACGGGCTTCCTGCCTGATCTGCCGGGCCAGCTTCTTGCCAGAAATCACCACCGCATCGTTTCTGCAACAGATCAAGTGTTACCAGTCAGCATCATGAGGACCATCAAATCCAAACTCTGTGCAACGCAGACCAGGAGAAAAAAAAAAAAAAAAAAAAAGATGCCAACCACAAGCCAGGGTGGAAAAGGCTCTTTTACTGGAGCTCTTACAAGCTTATTGCACTTTTATGCAAATCACGTTAAGCAGCATATTTCAGTCTTCATTTACTGCCCAAAACCAGGATCAGCAAATGAGACTGCTGGAGAGCCCAAATTATTTGCGCAGCCTGAGAAAAGCATACACACTATTCTTCTCTGCAGGGCATAGTCTCCGTGTTTCTCGTTTGCCTGGCACGCGTTTCAAGCCTTAGCTCCCATTTTTAGGAAGGCAGTCACCCATCCCTGAGGAAGGCACGATCGCTTCGCTAAAAAGGACTTACATGAAGTAGAACTCGCAGAGCTTCCACCACCAGAGGTCTATCGAGTAATTCTGGCTGGTTGGACGTGGCGCAGGAGGCATGGCGTGCCACGCTTCCGCACCCAGCGCTGCTCCTCAACATCCTCATCCCCTAAAAATCCCTCGGTGAGACCGCTGGCCCATCAAGCATAGCACAAGCCAATCTCATGCCTTCCCCTGCTCAAGTAATCGCTGCCACCGCTACGGTCCTAGCTCCAGGCTGTTGAAGCTGGGCTGGGGGTACGGGGTGTCACCTTCCCCCGACAGGCTCCAACATCCAGCTGGAGCAGGAAGGACTGTTCATCAATCCAGCTCCTCGTGTGCACTTCTAGTCTAAATCGGTAACGGGATGAGCCAGTCCCTGCCAAATTCATTCCAAGCAACTGGATACCCTGCAGCAGTATATAGAAAGACTGGCGTGACCCGCAGCGAGCTGGGAGGCCACGGCTGCCCGCACCGCTGACGCTGGGTTTTCTCCCTCCAGGTTATCACTGTACCTCTTTCAACACTCTTCTCGTTCACCGGTGCCTTTGTGAGAGGATTCACTTCCAGACCTGACCGCAGCGCTGAAGCCTTGCCATGCCACCTGGCTGTCCAACCAGCGCCTCAAGCCCCCGGCCCAGTTATTCCCACCTCTTGGCTGGAACAGGCAAAGCTGTTCCCTACAGCTTTCCTGTCATTTATGATGTTTTCCCCAAATATTTCCAAAGCAGTTGCGAACACGACTCCACAAGCCACTCAACTTGCCCCAGGAATCCAGGGGACAATTGGCCCACAGGAGAAAGCCCAAGTGCCAGCTCCCCCCACCCCATCCCAGCAGAAGAAGCTGAACCGCTGCGGTTTCTCCGGAAAACTCCATCAGCTGCCTCAAGGAGAGACCTTCTCATACCAGGACCCACGCTGAGCCCAGCACTGCTGTCTTCTGACCTTCTCTAGGTCCCATCCTGATCCTGGAGCTCCAGGGCCAGCTGCCAACTGGGAAGAGCCACCATGAGAACTGCTCCGGACACGCCGGCACGGGGCAGCTGCAAGGTACCATCCCAGGGAGGGAATGGAAAAAGGAAAAAAGGGAAAGCCTTTTGCACGGATACTTAGATACTGAGGATCTTTTGCGCTTTCTTAATCCCTGCCCTATTCAAATATGTAGGTTTTTCCTCGTTTACTGGGAATTAAGTGGTACTTCATCCCGAAGAGCAACCACCCCAGGGAAACCTATTTAACAGCAACTGGGAAAACCCCAGCCCAGCGGCTCCCCAGTTCTTATCGTAGCTTCCCAGTTGAATTCCCATCCATCTGCTTAGATGTAAAAGAAATTGTGCCAAGCACCAGGCCAGCTGGGAAAAGGGGAACTCATCAAGCTGGAGACCCCCCCCATGCCCAGATCCTGCCTGAACCTTCCCCCTCGGTGGGGCTGGGGTGCCCAGCCTGGGCCCTGGGGGGGCGGGAAGCAGCACCAGCCCCCCGGGAGCTGCAGAGAAGCGGTGGGATGAGCAGGGAGGGCAGAGGAGGCCAGCGGGCGCCCCGTCCGGGGGATGCTGAGGGGGGCTTCGGCCCCTCACACCGCTCCAGCCCCGCGGAGCCTGTGGGCCGGCCCCCAGAGCCCCCCCTCCCCCCAGGGTGCGGGCAGGGCCGGGGCCCCCCTGCCCGGGCGGGGGGAGCCCAGCGCACCCCACGCAAGGCGGGAGCGGGATTTCATCAGCCTGCACCGCCCGGGATGGCCGCTGGGGGCCGCCCCGCTCAGCGCGGCACCGCAGCGCCGGGCTCCTGCCCAGGGGGTGCGGGGGGTCCGGGCCGGCCGCCCCCTCCTCAACCCATCCCGCGGCCGGGCGGAGGGGCCGGGCGGGCCCTGCTGCCCCCGCCTGCGGCCCCCGCCCTGGCCGGGCCGTACCTGGGCGCGCTGAGGTGCAGGCGGCGGCCGCGGGGGCGCAGGGCGGCGCAGCCGAGAGCGCGGAGCGGGCAGAGCGCGGTTGCCATGGCAGCGGCGGCTGTAGCGACGGTCACCTGGCAGGAGGCGGCACTGCGGGAGGCCGCTCCGCCCGCCGCCTTATATAGCGCGGAGGGTCCGGTCCCTCCCCTCCTGGCGGCCGGCGGCAGCCAATCGCCGCGGCGAGCGGCGCGGAGGGCAGAATTGAATGGTGGAGTGGAGAAAGGAGGCGGGGCGTGGCGGGCGGTCTTCGGCTGCGATTGGGGTAGGAGAGGCGCTCGGGAGAGGGTGTGGGCGGCGCGGAGAGAGAGGAGGGCGGTGATAGGTGGAGATGGGCGGGGCTTCGCCTCCCTAATTGGGCACGGCGGCGCTCATTGGCTGGGGTGAGGTCGGGGTTAGGGCTGGGGGTCAGGGCTGGGGGTCAAGTTTAAGGCTGCGGTTTGGGTGGGGGTTGGGCTGGTATTGGAGCTAAAAAGGACAATGGGATGGGGCAGGGATTGGGGCTGGGATTGGGGCTAAGGGAGAATGGGATCGGGGCACGTATTGGGGCTAAGAGGGGGAATGGGATTGGGGCAGGGATCGGGATTGGGATCAGGGCTAAGGGAGAATGGGATCGGGATTGGGATTGGGATCGGGTCTAAGGGAGAATAGGATCGGGGCTGGGATCGGGGGTAAGGGAGAATGGGATCGGGATTGGGATCGGAGCTGGGATCAGGGCTAAGGGAGAATGCGATCAGGATTGGGATCGGGGCTAAGGGAGAATGGGATCGGGGCTAAGGCAGAATGGGATCGGGATTGGGATCGGGATCGGGGCTAAGGGAGAATGGGATCGGGCCTGGGATCAGGGCTAAGGGAAAATAAGATCGGGATTGGGATCGGGGCTAAGAGAGAATGGGATCAGGATTAGGATCAGGGCTGGGATCGGGGCTGGGATCGAGGCTAAGAGGGAGAATGGGATAGGGGCGTGGACTGGGGCTGGGATTGGTGTTAGAGCTGGTGTCAGGGCTGGGATTTGAGTTAGGGCTAAATGTGGGGCTGGGATTGGGATGAGATTAGATGTAGGACTGTGAGTACATCTGAAACTGGGCTGCTGTTCGGGTTAGGCTTAGGCTTGGGTTTGGGACTGGGCAGACGCACACCAGGATGGGTAGTTTTGCGGCAAAATAAAGGGAAGATTTTCACTGCGGGTTGTCGCTGGTATCGTCTCACCCCTCCTTGGGCAGCGCAAAACCTGGGGGTTAGGCTGGAATTAGGGCTGAGAGAGGGAATGGGATTGGGGCTGGGATTGATGCTAGAGCTGGAGTTAGGGCTGGGATTGGAGTTAGGGCTAAATATGGGGCTGGGATCAGGGCTTGAGCCAGGCTTGAGCCTGCGATGTAGTTAAATATGGGATTCAGGTTGGGGCTAGAGTTTGAGTCTGGGATTGGGATGAGATTAAACACAGCACCGGGGTTAGGGTTAATTTTAAACTTGGTTTGGGGAGTAAGCTAACGTGCACAGGACAGGCAATTTAGCTGCTACAAAAATAGGGAAGATTTTCACTGCAGGATGTCACTGCTACCATCCCACCCCATCTCGAGCATCACAAAACCTGGGGTAAACCGGGCGCTCCCAGCTAGGAGCAATCCCGGCACGGCACGGCAAGAATCCAATCCCACACCTCTGCAGGCACGGGGTGGCCCTCCATCAGCATCCATCGATGATGAGAGGGAGCCGTTACTCACCATTTGTGTTTCTCCACCATTTTTGACCATGCTCTCCATGGGTGGAAAAATTAAACGCTCTTGTCCCAAACTAAATGCCGTCAATATATTTTTTAACAGATCCCACGTGGCATCGGGCAGCTCACGGCAATGGGTCGGGTCTGGACAGGCATAAACGATGCTCCCTGGTATCGTGGAGAAGGAAGCAAGAAACCTGCATGGAGAAGAGGTACAAGGAGAGTCTCTAAATCGTCAGGAGCCTGCACTAAGCGAGATGAGCCACCTCCCACACCTTTATTTTCCTTAGCTTTTCCCTACGTACCCTTTGGGCAGCCTTGGAGGTTTATCCCGAGGTCATTGAGGTGCTCAGTAAAGCCTGGAGAGGTTTTTATGGCTCCCTGAGCATTCAGGAAATACCGAGGATCACCAGCCGTGGTCCCACCAGAGCCAGCCCCACACTATGCCGCCTGTGAGAGCTGCCGGAGGTGGCCTGGCCACCAGCAAAAATAACCTCACAGCATTTATTTTAGTTTTTAACTTGTTTATAGTAGCCGTGGTCACTCCCTGGATTTAAAAGTAATTTTTTAGGTCGATAACAGCAGCTCTGTGCTAAGACGTAGGTTAGAGGAGTTGTGTATCTGCAAAAAAGGGGTAAAAAGCTGCAGAAATCAGCTCTGGGAAAAAGGTTTGACAAACTTGAGGATGTCTTGGGGGGAATTTCAGCTGTGAAGTTGGTCCCTACCGACAGCTTCGCAGGTAGCAGCCGGGGGCTCCGGGGCTGGGGGGTTGTACGGGCCCAACCCAGTGTGGCACTGAAGAAGAGATGCTGGGAGAAGGTGGTGGGGGTTATCAGGGAGGGTTGAAGGGGGGTGGGGAAGAGCATGTGAGTTGCAGAGGGGACCCTGCTGGGGGAAGAACTATGGTAGGGGGCTGCCCAGGCCCACGGGAAAGGGGCTCTGGGGGTTCCCAGGCCCCTGGAGAGGAGCTTTAGGAGTGCCCAGGCCCATGGGGGGTGTCCAAGACCATGGGGGTGCTCTGGGGTGCCCAGACCCATGAGGGGTGCCCAGGCCCATGGGAGAAGGCTCTTGGGGTGCTGAGGTCCTTGGAGAGGAGCTTCAGGGATTCCCAGGCCCATGGCGGGGGGCTGTGCTGGTGCCCAGGCCCACTGGGGGTACTAAGGGCCAGGGCAGGGGGGCTCTGGGAGTTCCCAGGTCTCTGGAGAGGAGTTTTAGGGGTGCCCAGGCCTCTAGGGGGTGCCCAGGCCCATGGAGGGGGGCTCTGGGGGTGCCCAGGCCCCCAGTAAGGAACTCTGGGGGTACCCAGGCCCATGGGGGGTACCAAAGTCTATGGGGGTCTCTGGGGGTTCCCAGGCCCCTGGAAAGGAGATTTGGGGGTGCCCAGGCTCCTGGAGAGCAACTTTGGGGGTGCCCAGGCCCCCAGTAAGGAACTCTGGGGGTACCCAGGCCCATGGGGGGTACCAAAGTCTATGGGGGTCTCTGGGGGTTCCCAGGCCCCTGGAAAGGAGATTTGGGGGTTCCCAGGCTCCTGGAGAGCAACTTTGGGGGTGCCCAGGCCCCTAGAGAGGTGCTTTAGGGGTGCCCAGGCCCATGGGGGCTACTGAGGCCTATAGGGGTCTCTGGGGGTGCCCAGGCCCCTAGGGAGCTGCTTCAGGGGTGCCCAGGCCCATGGGTGGTGCCCAGGCCCGTGGGGGCTACTGAGTCCTACAGGGGTCTCTGGGGGTGCCTAGGTCCCTGGAGAGGTGCTTTAGGGGTGCCCAGGCCCGTGGGGGGCGCCGAAGCCGGCACAGACCCACGTGGACATCAGCGCGTGGTGCTGTTGCCATGGTGATGGCGCCAAGCGAGGCCCCGCCCCTTTCCCCGAGGCCCCGCCCCTTTCCCCGAGGCCCCGCCCCTTTCCCCGAGGCCCCGCCCCTTTCCCCGAGGCCCCGCCCCTTTCCCCGAGGCCCCGCCCCTTTCCCCGAGGCCCCGCCTTCCGCAGCAAACCCTGCCCTCCGCGGAACTCTCGCGAGAGCCGGCGGTGGCGGGGCGGGGCCCGCAGGGAGCTGGGGCCGCGCGCGAGCAGCCGGCGGCGCCCCCGTCCCTTCAGCCCGGCCCGGCGCCCCTCGCCATGAGCTTCCTCTTGTGAGTGCCCGGCCCGGGGGGGCTCCGAGGGCAGGGGGGCTGCGGGAGGCTGCGAGGGCCTTTGGGGGGAAGGAGGAAGGGGAGTCTTTTGGGGAGGTGCTGCATGAGAGGCTTTGGCGGGGAAGGCCTCTGAGGGATGGCGTCTGTGAGGGGCTTTGCGGGGGTTGTGAGGAGATTTGGTGGGGGGAGGGCAGTTGGAGTTGGTCTGTGAGAGGTGCTGAGCGGGGGGAAGCGCTTGGGGGTGGTCTTGAAGGTTGGGACTGGAGGGGGAGGAAGGCTTTTGCGGGGGTTCCTGCGGCAGGGGATGCTGAGGGAGGCCTTGGGGGGGGCTGGTGAGTTCGGGAGTTTGTTGTTGGGTTTGGGGGCGTCCTGGGCCTTGAGGGAGGCTTTTGGGGTCCAGGGGATGAGAAGGGCCTTGCGGTGACACACTGGAGGTTTTAGGGGGAGCCCTGAGTGGCTTTGGACAGAGGCCCTGGGGGTCGGGGGGGGGGGTTGAGGGGGGTCCCTGGACCTGTATGGAGGGGGGAAGGCTTTGAAAAGAGTCCTTGGGGATGCATGAGGAGGGACCGAGGAAGACTTTGGGAGGAAGGCCTGGTGGGGCACGGGGAGGAGCGTGGTTCTGTGGAGGAAGCCCGGGGTGTGATGTTTTTGGGGGAGGCAGGCAGGGTGGGAGAGGGGTGACTTGCAGGGGTAGGGTCCCAGGTCGGGCTGTGGAGGGGGGCTGGCAGCCGGAAAGGGCTGGCAGCCCCAGGTTGGGTGGGTGCTATGGAAGGCTATTGGGGGCTGAATTTGGGGGCGGGGGTGAGGGGATGGAAAGCCTTTTGGGGGGCAGTCTTAGAGGGCAGGCTCTGGGGAAGGGTTCTCTTGTGAGGGTTAATCCCCTCCAGTTGGGGAGACTTTGAGGGGTTGGTCTTCCAGGGGAATTTGGGGAGGCCCTGAAGGGTGGGGGTGCTTGCAGGGATGTTCTGCTTTAGTGGCAGATATGGGGAGGGGGGCTTTGGGGGTGTGGGGCTTCCACCTGGGTGGACTTTGGGGACATGGGATTTCCACCTGGGTGGGCTTTAGGTGGGCCTTATCCTGCATCTGTGGACAAGCTCCGGTGCCTTGCCAAGGGTGCTGGCTGGTGCTTGTGTGAGGGGCTGCCCTCTGAGGTGGGGCAGGCCTGACTTGCAGGGGAAACGCTGTTAATTTGGTAGACCCGCAGGTATGTGGTGTAGAAAATGCATCTTTAACACGCTGCAGGGGATGGGCTGTTGCATACCTGTGTCATAGATGTGAAGATTTGTAAAGCGTGAGAGGGCTTCTGGCTCTTAAGGCCCGGTAGGTTCTGTGGACGAGGACTGGAGGCGTTTTGTGGCACCAGAAAGGGCTGGGGAGCCTCTCCCTAGGGCTGACGATGTGCTGGGTCTGCCTTTTGGGACCTTCCGCCTAGGGTCAGCAACGCACCGGGGCTGCGTTTTGGCTGTAGCGGGAGGCAGCGGCTTGGTTTAAGAGTGAGCTGGATCTGAAGGTCTTTCATTTCCGCACCAAGCGTTGCGCATAAACAAGAGTGTGCAAAGCCTTCGGGTTGCAGCAGGAAGCTGCCGCGAGGTGTGTGTCACCCCAGCGCGTCCGGTTGTGTGCAACGGGGCCGGGATGCCGCCAACGCCAAGCAGCACACGCCGGACAAGCCCGTTTTCCCCAAGCTTTGGCCCTGGCCATCCTGCTTATCCTCGCTCAGGAGCAGAGAGCTGGCGGGGGCTGAAAGTTAACATTTTGAGGTTGAGACGTAGCGAAATTCATGCAGGTTTTGGCAGCGTTGGGCTGTCTGGGGAGAGGCTGCAGTGCTGGTGGCCCCGTCGGAGGGATGGGGGGAGTTTGGCCAGGAGCTGTGCGATGGCTTGGCTGCTGAGCGCAGCTGTCGGTGCAGCACAGTAAGGGAAGATTACGGTGGCGATTTGCATTTCAGGGCTGGAATCTATTAAGTCGCTATTTTTAGCAAGCTGTTTCCTACGGTGTGTTTGAGCGCTTGGCATCTAATATGTGCCGCTGTCAGACTGACCTAGTGGCAGTCGGCCGGTCGTTTCGTTCCCTGGCAGAGTTACGTGGGCTTTCCTTTCTGCAATCGAAAGCAACTGTTGCTTGATGAGTCTTTGGGCCTTTGCGTAGGATGTTTGATTTTTTTTTTTTAAAAAAAAAGGGCAGGCGAAAGGGGGAGGTGTGCAGGGAGCTTTTTTTGTGACACCGACTGAAACACCATGGCTTGCACGTAGGATCTGTTCCCCCGACGGCAGGGGAGACGGGGAAGGGCCGGTGTCACCCCGATTAAAAGTGCCGTATGCCAAGGGGTAACAGGGGAAGTATTTCTGGGAAGGGAACGCTGCTAAAGGACTAACTGGAAATGTTTTCTCTCGTGTCAGTGGGAGTCGATCTTCGAAAACATTCAAACCAAAGAAGAATATTCCCGAAGGCTCCCATCAGTATGAACTCTTGAAACATGCAGAAGCGACTCTGGGGAGCGGTAACCTTAGACAAGCGGTTATGTTGCCGGAGGGAGAGGACCTTAATGAGTGGATCGCAGTTAACAGTAAGCCCTGTGAAAGAGGGACCCACCCAAAAGCATGGAGGTGGAGTGGAAAAACTGAAAATCTCTGGGTTTTATCCTGATAAAGAACCTCAAAATTCCCCAAATGAAATTCTTACCCCAGGCATGCTCTATTTAGGTAACTGAATTGAGATAAAGGGAAAGTAAGCGGCGTGACGTGCCAACAGTGGTCAGGCCCCGCACCAGAGGGGCGTTGCGCTCCAGAAGCGAGAAACAAACCTGTGCCATTGTGGTTTTGGGGTGGGTTTTTTGACTTCAGACTTGCAAAATTATTAGTTCTGTGAATGGTTGGGTTTGTACCGGGGAGTAAGCCCCAGGTGTCAATACTTGGTTAACACTGTCGGCTGCAAAAACGGTGGCAGCAAACAGTCCAGGGAAAAAGCAGAATGCTTTTCTCCGTTGAACCCTACGTTTGTGGAGGTTTTTTTGGTTCTATTTTCGTTTTATTATTGCTGTGTGCAGAGCTGAAAAAGCCAAATACTGCAAATTTATTTTGCTTTTAGCACTTGCTCTCCCTGGCCTTGAACTTCATTCCTTTGAAGACTGGAGGAGGAAAAAGTAGTTTTGAGCAATGGAAGGCAGTGAGTTAGGGGTTCAACCTAAGGAAGGTGTCTCCAGGATTATCAAAATCAATCAGGTTTTTGAGGTATGTTTTTAAAGGTGCCTGGAACCTAAAGCAGTCATTTCCAAGGTACGGGAGGCTAATGGAGCTTCGTGCTGTATAAATTGGTTAGAGGCGGTAGCCAGACGGTGGAAAAATTGACAGAGCAATCCGAATTCCTAGATGATCAAAATGTTTTGTCCATGTGTTGTACAGAAGGGGGGGGAGAGTTTTGTGGGACGTTCATCCCCACAACGGTGATCCTCGGAGGCTGCGTCAGCTGAATGAGAGCACACCGGTGCTCCGGTCCGCTTTGTGTTTGCATTTTTGAGTAAACTGGCTGCGTTTCCTTTCCAGCGGTGGATTTCTTCAACCAAATCAACATGCTGTACGGGACCATCACGGAGTTCTGCACGGAGGTGAGCTGTCCGGTCATGTCCGCAGGACCAAGGTACGGAGTTTACCGCGGGCTGTGGCCGCAATTCCTACGCGGGGAAGTACGCGAGTGTGCAGGTTGCTCAAGCGTGTGTAGAAAGACTCCAGAAAGAGGCTGGGACGTGTCCGGATCAGGTTGAGGCGCAGCATCATGCTCCCAGGTGTCATTTACACACACATGAAGCCACACAGTCTTGTCAGAGAGGCTGTGTGGCGTCGGTAGCTGTCGTTTGGTCTGTCCATTGAACGTCTGTCCAGGGGAAGCACAACTGGGGATCTCTTTTCCCCCTGTCGATCGGGTTTGGAAAGATGTGATGTTGAAATGGTTTGTTTTAAAGAAAAGGAGAGATCTAACCTGACTGGAAGTGTCTGGTCTTGCTGTCGGAGTCTCACAGTAACCTCTACGATGTGCTGCCTTGCAGAGCCAGTGTTCTAAGAGGCTGTAGCGGGGTTTTTCTAAGCACGAGCAGTTCTAAAGCTGCCGCTGCCAGCGTGGGGTGTGAGACGGTGCACGCTCGGGTTGGTTTACGGTGTGTGTGACGGGGTGAAGAGAGCAGCCCAGCACCACTGTTGTTGTGGAGAGTTCAAGCTGGGAAGGGAACCTCATGCTTATCAAGACTGGCAGGTGCAGGAGGGAACGGCTAAGCATCTTTGGGGTCCTGTGATCCCTACGCCTCATCGAGGCTGGTATTGTCTAAAATGTTAACACTTATCCCAGTGCAGAAAAGAGCATGGGGGAGTGCATGTCGTCCCAAGGCGCTTTTAGGGGCTGGTGTCCCTTGATTTGCGCTGGCACCCAGGCGAGAAGCGTGGGCGGTGGGCTTTGGGGGGCACATTTAGCTGGCTGACGTGCAACTACTTTGTAGAGGAAGGTCGGAGCAGCGCAGGCTCCGTTGTTTTTAGGAGGTGCAAATACCTGCAGGGAGAAGACTTAGTAGGCGTTGGTTCTGTGCTTGTGTGTTTTGCCGAGGGGAAGCTACAGCAGGGTATCTCACTCATACGGTTGCTCGAGGTTCTTGGGGCAGCAGCATGACGTCTGGCTGGTGGGCAGTATTTTTAGGGTGCTGTGTAACATCCTGCCTCGCTTTTCTACTCACAAGTATCTGGATTGCAAGTTCTCATTTCTATATTCGGGGACGTTTCCTGTAACGACTTCCTGTTTAAATGGCACTGTTGTGACCTACGACAAGTGAAAACAGAGGCGACAGCCAAAACGGAGGGGGGGGGGGGGGGGGATGTTCCTTTGCTTTTTTAGGGTTTTTGCAAAAGATCTCGGAGAAAGCAGGTTGCGTTGTCACGTGGCATGACAGTCCACGTCCGCCCGGTTCGGAGGAGCCGTGGGATCGGTGAGCACACGTGTCGATTTGACCTGGTGGCTTCCAAGAGCCTTTGGCTAACGGGCAGCCCCCGGGGACGGCCTCTCAGAGAAGTTGGCCGTCTTGGGGAGAGGGAGTGTCAGATTCCTGGAGACTGTCAGAAAGCCAAAGGTGAATTAACTGGGCTGGTGGGCGATGGCCCAGACGCTTCCTCTTTGGCCAGGTTTTGTCTCATTTTAAGGAAATGTTGATGTCAGAGGAGGTTGCCACAAAGTGGCTGAAGTTCTGTTTTGAGGGTCAAACGCTGCCTCTTGTTGCTTTGTGCTTGGGGAAACTTGATAAAGCAAAACGTTGCTCTTGTCGCTTTGAGGAGTCCGAGTGTCTGGGATCCTCTGAGATAAGCGGGAAGCCATGGCGCCTGAAAATGCAGTTTTTCCTCAGGGAGCCAAGAATTTATTTCCCTTCCCTCTCCCCGCAGGTACGAGTACCACTGGGCGGACGGCACCAACATAAAGAAGCCGATCAAGTGCTCAGCTCCGAAGTACATCGATTACTTGATGACATGGGTGCAGGACCAGCTGGATGACGAAACGCTCTTCCCTTCAAAGATCGGTAAGCGTGACAGAGCGGGCCTCTCGTATGGGACCGAGATGTCTCGCTTCGGTATTTCCCATGGAACTGAAGGACTCGTCCGTGTGGGTTGGTGCATTTCAGGCGTCCCTTTTCCCAAGAACTTCATGTCGGTGGCCAAGACGATCCTGAAGCGGCTGTTCCGCGTCTATGCCCACATCTACCACCAGCACTTCGATTCCGTCATGCGGCTCCAGGAGGAGGCCCACCTCAACACTTCCTTCAAGCACTTTATCTTCTTTGTGCAGGCAAGTTGCAAAGCGGCGGCCTCTGGGGTTTCTTCTTCCCCGTTTGCTTTTAAAGGGAGCTGGACTTTAGGCGCCACCTCGCTCTTTGAAGATCTACAGCTGTGGCGTGCGCCGGAAGATACGCTCAGCTCACACCCTGCGTACCGTGCAAATCATGCAGCTGCAGCGCTGTGGGTTTGGTTTTTTGGTGGTTTGTTGCTTTGGGTTTTTTTTTTTTTCTCTTTTCAGGAAGCGTGGCCAAAGTCAGCTGTAAATGCTCAAATTTCCCTCGGTTTTAGCTATCGGCCTGCAGCTAAAGAAACCGGGCTTGGGGGTTTTTCCCCCCTCACCAGTATTTTAACAGCCTGTTCGGTGACTGCACGTGTGACTTGAGCAGCACAGTAGAAAAAGTGGTGTTGCCCTGAAATGCTTGAACTTCTCGGGGCGAGGCAGCTGCAACCCCCAACACGCGTGCGGTGGCCGGATGTGTTTCCCTCAGAGCTGAGTGGCACCTTTAGTTTTCGTGTTGCTTTTTTCCCCCTGCCAGGAATTCAACTTGATCGACAGGCGGGAGTTGGCGCCTCTGCAGGAACTGATTGAGAAGCTGGGCTCCAAGGACAGATAAAAACTTTCCCCGGAGGACCCTTTGGCTGCTCCTTTCCGCTTTGTACGCCAGCCACTTCTACGCTTCACCTTCTGCGATGCAAGCTGTCCTCCGAGGCCGAGCATCATTTCTACTCTGCAGCAGCGACAGCCTGTGTTGTTTTAAAACTTGCTGGCTGTGATGTGCCCCGCGTAGTCCGCTTCATTTTCTAGGCGACACGCAAGAACCACAGTCTGGTTGAAGACGGGACTTGGTTTTGTTCCCCGCAGGCATGGGGTGAAGTTCCGAGTGCCGCACGGCTGCTTTCTACTCCCAGAGGCAAAGTTTGTTTTCCCTCTGGCCCCCACACCACAGTGCTCGGCCTGTGAGCAGCGCGGCTCTGCTTATTTTTGGATAAAAGAGGTGCACTTTGGCCCAGAGCCTTAAGCTCTCCTCTGGCAGCAGCATTGGCAGGGGGAGGAAAAAAAAGTGCCTGGTCTGAGGGGAGCCTGTCCCTGGGCTGAGAAGAGCAGCTCGCTCTCTGGTGTTCCCAGGGGCAGCAGCAGTGGGTGGCCCGGCAATAAAATAAAACTTTTCTCTTCCAGCCGAAGGGGAGCTGTCTCTTCTTCTCCCCCTGCCTCCCCCTTGTGCAGACCCCACCTCCCCCAGCCCTGCACAGGTGCCTTAATTGAAAACGCAGCACTGGGGGGGGAGGCAAGAGCATCTTTATTGCAGGGTCAGGACACGAGGGTCAAGGCTTGGGTGTGGAGGTGAAGATGCGCAGTCCATGCATGCTCTTGATCTCCTCACTCAGTGCCTGCAACAGACAAGCACCGGCACGGAGGGGTTGGGGAGCCCTGTGCACCCCCTAAATGGCTGATTGAGCTACAGCTGCACTATTCAAATTCCCACAGCGCGCACACACTCCACAGAAAGCTGGAGCTGCAGCTCAAAAGTGATGCAGCACCTTGTTCCAGCGCTCGGTGTGTGCAGGCAGCGCAGCGAGCCCAGGTTAGCCCTGCAGTGCCTGGTGGTGTTTATTTTTGGGGAGGAGAGGAAGGGCAGGCTGAGACACACCCGTGCCTCCAGGCCATGGCAAAAGGCCCAGCTGGGAGTGCTGCACACCCACCCCCCCAAAGGAATGGCTGCGCTGTGGATTTTGGGGGGGGAAGGGCAGGTTTGCTGTCAGCATGCACACACACCCCAATTCCCTCACAGCACTTGGTGGGTGTGCACGCAATCGTGCTCCGCAGCCTGGTGCCCTACTCTGCTAAGTGTAGCTCACTCGGGGGGGGGGGGGAAAGCTACACTCTGTATCACCAGGAAGGACAGATGGACTGTGCTGTAAGAGAAGCATGTGCAGGCACAGCATTTATCCTCTGTGTGCAGCACCACAGCGCTGGCACCGAGTGTGCGCACACATGGCACTACACGGGGAAGCAAGAGCTACGCTACTCAGGCATCCGCACAGCGCTCCCTGCGTGTGCAGCACATGACTGAGCATGCCACAGTCGGGCACTGCACTTGTGCAGTGATTCAGCGTGCACAACTATCAGAACTGGCGCTGTGCACGCACGGTCAGCGTGTAAAAGAGCGCAGCGCTGCCTGCAGTGTGCTCAGCAACACAGGCGGCACACTCGGCTGTAAGCGCTGCGCACACGCACAGCTCCAAGTGCCACACACACGCTGTGCCCGGGTGCAGTCGCCCCCCCACCAAGCCCCCCTCACCTGGTTCACCATCTGGTGCTGCTGCACCGTTCGCTTGTCCTTGAAGTCCTCGGACTCAATGTGGATTTCGTACATGGCACCGCAGCCACCTGCAACAGTAAAAGCGCAGCAAACGCTTCAGTGGGAGGTCCTTTGTGCCCCCATGCTCCTGATCCTTCTGGGGGTCCTACAGCAAGGGGGGGTGGGGACAGACACGACTCCTCCCTCACAAAGCGCAGGGATGGTTTGGGACAGGGCGGGGAACAAAATAAAGCGCTTTCTCCGTACCTGAGATATCCACGACTCTGATGGCGGACGCGCGGGGGAACTTCTCCCGCAGGACCTGGGTCACACGGGCCTCCCCGTCCGTCTGCGAGGTGAAGCCGCGCCGGGAGCCGCAGCGCAGGAGGAGCTGGGCGGGGGGGGGGGGGGGCAAAAAAAACACTAGGGGGACCCTGCAGGAGACCCCCCTTGTGCACATGGGCAGAGCACCAATATCACCAGCAGCAGGACACCACTGGGAGATGGGGCGGGGGGGGGGGAAGGGGCATACTGCCTTCACCAAGAGAGTGTACTGGGGTGGGGGGGGGGGCGGGGAAGGCTGCCTTCACCAGCACCAAGGAGGGGGTCACCGGAGGAGGGGGTGAGGGGAAAGCTGGCTTCACCAGCACTGCAGGTGGAGGGGGCTGCCTTAACCAGCACCAAGGGGGGGCTGCTTTCACTGGCACTGGGGGAGGGGCTGCCTTCACCGGGTGGGAGTGGTGTGTACTGGGGGGGGGGGGATTGTACCGAGGTTGGGGGGAGGGACAGGCTGCCTTCACTGGGGAAGGGGCTTACCGGGGGGAGAGGCTGCCTTCACCGGGGGGCCGGTTGTACCCGCGGGGGGGGGGGGGGGGGGGGAAGGTGGTAACCAGGGCGGGGGGGGGAAGAAGGCTGATTTCACGGGGGGGGGGGGGGGGGGACGACCGGGAAGGGGCAGGGGAAGGCTGCTTTCACCGGGAGGGGGGTACGGGGAGGAGGGGAGGAAGGCTGCCTTCATCGTGGGGGGGGGGGGCGGGTTACCGGGAGGGGTCAAAGAAGGCTGCCTTCACCTTGGGGGGGCGGGGGGGGGGGGGGGGGTGGGGGGTGAGGGTACCGGGAGGAGCGCGGGGGAAGGCTGCCTTCACCGGGGCAGGCTGTACCGGGACGGGGGAGAAGGCATCCTTCACCGGGGGGCGAGGTACTGTGAGGCGAGGGGGGAAGGCTGCTATCACCAGCCCCCGAGGGGGGTGAGGGTCGCGGGACAGAGGGGGGGGGCCGGCACTTACCGCGCGGGCGGGGGCAGCCCCCCCGCCGGGCACTCACCGCGCGGAGGCGCAGGCCGCACCTACCGTCACCAGGGGGGGGACGGGGACGGACGGACACACACAGAGGGAGACGCGGGAAGACGGACGGGGACACACACACACACACACACCCCCCAGCACTGGGGAGTGTCTCGGACAGCGGACAAAGGCCCCCACCCCTAACCCCGGCCGGGGGGGAAGGACGGACGGACACGCACCGGCCCGCGGCAGAGCAGCCCCACCGGCACCGCCGCCATGCTGCGCGACGCGCGCGCCCGACCCGCTACGGGCAGCGGGAAGGGTCATCCGGCGCCCAGCCAATCGCCGCGCGTCTCGCTGCAGGGGGCGGGGCCGCTACAGGGGGCGGGGCCGGGGCGGCACCAATTCTGCCGCAGCGACCCCTGCCGCTTCGGAGGATCCTGGCGGGAGCCGGTCACTGCAGTCACCGCCGGAGGGGGAGGGGGGGCTGACATCCCCTCAGTCAGGGCCCCGTCCTGCTCCCCCCCACCCCCCCATAAAGGCCTCACCCTGCCCCCCTCCCCCTCCCAGGGCCCCATCCTGCCCCACCCCACAGACAAGCCCCCATCCTGCCCCCCCATCCCCCCGACAGGGCCCCATCCTGCCCCCCCCCCCCCCCCACAAACCCCCATCCTGCCCTCCCCCCCCCCCCAACAGACAGGGCCCCATCCTGTTCCCCCATCCCATACCCAGTGCACCATCCTGCCCCCCCATCCCATCCCCCCATCCCATCCCCCCATCCCATCCCAGGGCCCAATCCCACCTCCCCAACAGACAGGGCCCCATCCCCCACCCCCCAGGGCCCCATCCTGCCCCGCTTCCCCAGCAGGAAACAGAACGCGGGGGCTGCGTGTTGAGTGCAAAAAATAAATATAAAATTTATTAAAACACCCACAATATTTTAAAGATATCAGGAATAATACATTTCGCGACCTGGCCGGCCGCGCGTAACTTAGAATAAAATACAAATTAAAAAAAAAAAAACAACAACAAAAACAAAACAAAACAAAAAAAACCCAACAACAAAACAAAACAAAAAAAACCAAAACCAGGGAAGGGGGGGTGGGTAGGGAGGGGGGAAGGATCCAAACTTGCAATTTTTAGGCATCCTAAAAAATAAATTTACCAAAACACTGGGGGGAAAGGGAAAAAGAAAAGGGTGTTAAGGGTGGGGGCGGGGAAATAAACAAACCACAAAGAAAGGGGAAAAAAAAGAAACAGGAAAAAATTATACAAAATAAAATTATCAGCATAAATTTACTGTCCTAGAAGTATCTACAGTTTAATACACATTAATCCTATTGCCTTGAGACATGGGAAAAAAATCTACCGGTCCTCGATCCGCCCCGGAAAAAAACTTCATTTCAAGTAACCACAGTCCCGAGCCGACCAAGAAATCTTCAAGTGTGAATTTTTCGGAGCCGCCAGGACACCCCGCGGTGTCCCCTTCCCTCCGCCTGCCGCCGTCCCACCTCCCCTCCTCAATGATCCCAAAAAAATAAAATCCCACCAAACCCAACAAAACCGCCAAAAAGAACCCCCCCGCCTCCGACCGAATTCCCAAATCTGAGAAGAAACGGCGCTTAAATTTTCAATTTTTCAAAGATTTTTTTTTTTTTTTTGGGGGGGGGGGCTGCAAAAACCCACCTGTCATTCCCCCCCCCCCCAAAAAAAAAAAATATCAAAATAAATTGCTCCTGGAAGAAAAATGAGGCTGCAATTCCGGCGGTTTGGTAATCCCTGAAGGATGCGGAAAAATGAGGAAAAAACCCGGGCAGAAAGGGATTAAAGGAGGAGGGGCGGGGGGAATTAAAATAAAAATTAAGGAAAAAAACACCGCTGCGAAAGGATCCCTGATTTCGGAAAGATTCGCCCCGATTTCGCTTGCCTTCGCTGCCGGGGCTTGGGGGGGGTTGAGGTATTTGCCTTGGTTTGGGGGGTGCGCGGGGGCTGCTGCCCCAGCGCCAACGGGAAGCCAAAGGGGAAGAGAGTAGCACCAATAAACCCCAAAAAAATGAAAAAAAAAAGGAAAAGAAAAAGGGGGTAGGGCAAAAAAAAAGGGAAAAAGAACAAGAGACGGGCAGAAGCGGGATGCCCGGCTGAGCCCTCACCGTGGGGGGACACCGGTGATTTGGGGAGGGGAATGAGCCCAAGCGTGGTGCTGAGCGCCGGGGGCCGCAGTGCTGGGGCACGGTGCCAGGAGGGGTCCCGGTGATGGGGGTGTGGGGTGGGCACCGGCAGCGCACGGTGCAGGGGGGCTGAGGGGCGGCTGGGCACCGCGTGCCGTGCTCATGCTCCGGCACCGCGGTGAAGCACCGTGCCCAAGCGCCATGGGGTGCGTGATGCCGAGCGCCATGTCCGTGCGTGGCGGGCGAGCGCTGTGCCCAAGTGCCACGGTCAAACACCGTGTACGTGCATGGCGAGCAAGCACCGTGTCCAAGCACCACAGCCCAGCACCGTGTCCACACGTGGTGGGCGAGCACCGTGCCCAAGCACCACAGCTGAGCACGGTGCCCACGCACGGTGAGCAACCACCGTGCCTGAGCAATGTGCCCAAGCGTCACGGCCAAACACCGTGTCCACGCGTGGTGGGTGAGCACCGTGCCCAAGCGCCATGGGGTGCGTGGTGCCCGAGTTCCACGACTGTGCCAGGGCACCGTGCCTGAGCGCCACGTCCATGCATGGTGGGTGAGCACTGTGCCCAAGCACCACAGCTGAGCGTCGTGTCCGTGCATGGTGGGCGAGCACTGTGCCCGAGCACCACAGCCGAGCACCGTGTCCATGCACAGTGAGCAACCACCGTGCCTGAGCACCGTGCCCAAGCGCCACGGCCGAACACCGTGTCCCTGTGTGGTGGGCGAGCACGGGCCCAAGCACCGTGCCCAAACGTCACAGCCAAGCACCGTGCCCATGCATGGTGGGCGAGCACCGTGCCCAAGCACCACACCTGAGCACGGTGCCCACGAATGGTGAGCAACCACCGTGCTGAGCAATGTGCCCAAGCGTCACGACCAAACACCGTGTCCACGCGTGGTGGGTGAGCACCGTGCCCGAGCGCCATAGCCAAACACTGTGTCCACGCGTGGTGGGCGCGCACCGTGCCCGAGCACCACATCTGGAGCATGCCCAAGCACCACGTCCATGCGCCATGCCCTCGCACCGTGCCCTTGCACCGTGCCCTTGCACCGTGCCCAAGCACCCTCCCCGTGCCCATGCATCCTGTTCAAGCACCGTGTCTGTGCACCACAGCTGTGCACCATCCCCGAGCACCGCAGCTGTGCACTGTGGCTGCGCACCATGCCCCAAGCACCGTGTCTAAGCACCATAGTCATGCACGGTGCCAGAGCACCGCATCCACATACCATGCCCTTGCACCGTGCACGTGCACCGTGCATACACAACACCTCCACGGGCCGGGCTGCGCACCCTGCCCGAGCACTGCACCCATGCACCGTGTCTGAGCACCATGTCCGAGCCCCATGGTCACACACCCTGGCTGAGCACCATGTCCGAGCACCGTGTCCAAGCGCCGCGGCTGAGCACCATGTTCACACACCCTGGCTGAGCACCATGTCCACACACTGTGTCCAAGCACCACGGCTGAGCCCCATGTTCACGTATCGTGGCCGAGCACCGTGTCCGTGCACCATTGCCCATGGTGCCTGGCCGAGCACCGTGCCTGAGCACCACGTTCACACATGTCTGAGCACCGCAGCTGAGCACCATACTCAAGCACCACGTTCACACACTGCGTGGCCGAGCACCGTGCCTGAGCACCTTGTACATGCACCACGTCCAAGCACCACATCCGAGCACCATGCCCGAGCACCGTGTCCATGCACCACATCCAAGCACGGCGGTCAAGTACTGTGGCCAAGCACCATCTTTACACACCACATCTGAGCACCATGTCCACGATGCGTGGCCGAGCACCATGTCCACACACCATGTCCAAGCACCACAGCAGACCACTGTGCCCGAGCCCCGTGTCCACGATGCGTGGCTGAGCACCGTGCCCGAGCACCACGTCCACGCACCATGTCCAAGCACCGTGATCGAGCACCTGTGGCCAAGCACCATGCTCACACACCCTGGCCAAGCACCACGTCCACGCACCACATCCAAGCACCACATCCACGATGCGTGGCCGAGCACCGTGCCTGAGCACCATGTCCACAAACCGTGTCTGAGCACCATATCCACACATCGTGGCTGAGCACCGTGCCCAAGCACCATGTCCACGATGTGTGGCTGAGCACCGTGCCCAAGCACCATGTCCACGCATCATGGCCAAGCACCATGCCCGAGCACCATGTCCATGATGTGTGGCTGAGCACCATGACCCCACATGATGTCCGAGCACCGTGCCCAAGCACCATGTCCACGCATCATGGCCAAGCACCGTGCCCGAGCACCATGTCCATGATGCGTGGCCAAGCACCGTGCCTGAGCACCGTATCCACGCGCATCCAAGCACCACATCCACGACGTGTGGCCAAGCACCGCAGCTGAGCACCTCGTCCAAGCCCCACACCCACGCACGGCTCTCCTGCCAGCACCCTGGCCCCGCACCGACGGGGAAAAAGCTCCACCGCGAGCCTGGTCGGCGGGTCCCCTCCGACGCAGCACCACTTTCAGTTTGCATAAACCCAACCAGCTCCCGGCACGCTTCGAGCTGTCGCTCCGGAAAAGTAAACTTCCTTCTCAACGACATTGCTTTTAGATTCTTTTTTTTTTTTTTTTTTTTTCTTGGTTCCCTAGTTTCGTATATACATTAGTAGCACCTCAGCGAGATGGAATCAGGCAGAAGCGTGATACAGTTTGTTAAAACACCATAGCACCGTTTTTATTAGAAGATTTCATTTAATAAAAATATGCCTTATAGAGCCCACAAAGCATACTCCAGTATTAAAAGGAAAAAACAGCAATTGAGGCACCTCAGGGATTCTGGTTTCCTTCTCGTTCCCATGCCTCATCCCGAGAGCATCGAGACTTGGGGGGGGACATGACCCCCCACGAAATGCATCCCCCGTTTCCCGCCCGAGGCAAAGCATCGCGGCCGGAAAAACCGAAGTGGGGTGGAGGGAGCCCGTCGGGGCTCCCCGCGCCGAGCTCTCCCCTGGGTTTCTACCGCGGGCGTTGATCTAGCACCATTGTGGCCGCGACCTGCTGCAAAATTAGGTCCCCATCCCACCCCGAAGCAATTAAAAACATGCCCCCCCCCCTCCTCCCCCAGCGAATCCCCCTTAACGCCACAACCCCTTTGGCTTTGGCGTGAGTGGGACAAGCGCGGCCGCCAGGTCGGGTAAAGGAAAAGATTTTGCTTGAAAAACAGCCTCTCAGCAGCAAGGGGTAAAGAGCTGTGCATAGATTTCGAGTTTTCGTAGAAGAAGTCTGAAGCGTGCTAATTTTTAATGACTGAGATTTGAGGTAGGTTAGACGTTATGTAGTGTAAAAACGTGAGACTGCAGCAGTTCTCGCTCCCCGACCCGCGGCGCCGGCATCTCCCCGCTTACCCGGGTCGAACCTGCCAGAGCCAACGCCGCGCCGGACCAAACCCCCTCCCTGCACCAAAAAAAAACCCTCCGAGGAAGCAGGACTTAGACAGGTTACACGGACCCTCGCCTTCTCCGAACGCACCCCTTTACCCTCCCGACTCTACACCCACCCAGGCGAAGCTCACAAGGCACCCCCTGCCACGACAGTCAGACGAGACCCCGGGCGACGCAAACCGGGGCCGGCACCCGAATCCGGCCCCGCCGAACACTGCCCACGGGGATCAACCGGGTCCCCTCGTCACCCTCGGAACCACAGCAACACGGTGGGGATCAACCGGGTCCCCCCGTCGCCCTCGGAACCACAGCGACACGGCGGGTCCCCGCGCTGCCACCGGCATCACCCGCGAGCATCCCTAAAATCTGACTTGCCATCGACTCTTACAATCCTGATATGCTATTGGGTATTTATAAGAAAAGCGGTAATAGCTCGTTGAGTTTCCTTGTCAAATATAAGCGACTTTACAGATTACGGTTAAAAAAGGAAAAAAAAAAAAATTAATTATGAAGGACGGACAAAGCATGTTAAATATTCTGCCAGTATTTACAGTTCTCCCACAATAATCTTGTTTAAAACATACTGCTTTCAAGTTGTTGGGGGGGGGGGAGGGGGTTAAGGGAAGAAGGGAGTTGTTTTTTAAGTTTCGTTTTTGTTTTTAAATCTAGGTGAAAGTGCTTTTAAAAAAATTCTTTCCCTATTTACAGGTTTAAAATCAGACCACGTAAATGTTCAGGCTGTTTTTACCGAGATCCTGCTGATCCGTGCCAGTGCGCAGGGAAGGGGGGTGACAGTAAACACAAGGTGATTTCTGCACGGTGACGGCGTCGCCTCTGCCTCGCTGGCTCTCCAAAAGGCACCTCAAAGTGCAAAAGCAACGACGCCGGGGACGCCAGCACCCAGATTCGGGGACGCCAGCACCCGGATTCGGCCATGCCGCCCTCCCAGTGAGCCGCAGGGGAGCTCGCCCGCCCGTCCCTCCCGGCACGGCTTCGGCATCGGTGACGGGCGGAAAGTCTCGACTGAGATTGTTCGAAAAGCACCATGCGGTTGTCGTTGTCGTTGGGTTATTTGTTGGGGGTTTTTGTGGTTTGTTTTTTTTTTTTGTGTGTGTGTGTGTGGTGGTTGGTTTTGTGGGTTTTTTTTGCGGGAAGAACGGCGATCCGTAGGAAGGAGGGATGGCACCCGGGGAGAGAAAAAGCACCGAGCCTCGGCGGCACGTGCCGCCACGCCAGCTCGCCGGCACCGGCAGGGAAGGCGGACCGGTGGGGGTGTCGGCCAGCCAAGTCTTGGGATTCGCTCTTCCCAGAGCCGATTGCACGGAGAAAGTCCCCCGGAGACGGAAAGCACCAGACTTTAGCAACAGTGATGTACAGAGAGCAACACTAGCTATTCACAGTTTGGGGTTGGTTTGTGTTTTTTTTCCTGTTTTTGTGGTTTGTTTTTTTTTTTGATTTCTGTTTTTGTCCTGTCGGCTCCTCTTTAGAGATGCCACCGCTGCCACCACCGCTCTTCCCGGGGCCGTCAGCAAAGGAGCCCCCCCAAGTCTGAGCCTGAGCACAGCACCCCGGCAGCGGCAGTCCCCAGCCCGGACATGTCCTGAGGTCTCCGGCACCGGGAAAGACGCCGGCTCGCTCCGTCCCGGCAGAGCCGATCCCACAGGCGGCAAGGAGCTGAGTGAAGACACGCCATCCCGGGACGTCCCGCGAGCAAGCGGGTCTCCCGTTGCTGTAAGAAAGGACTCCTCAAGTTGCAAAACAGGTATTTTTAGGTCCTTGGAAAAAAAATAATCAGATGTTCCGCGTGTCCGGCTGACGGTAAAGCACACGGTCCCGCCAGTCCCCACGCATCGGAGCCGGAGGGAGTCACCTCTTGCCTCTAAGCTGGTTTGGTGTTTGGATTGGTTTTTATTTGCGTTTAGGAGTTTTTGTTGGTTTTTTTATTTATTTTATTCGATGTTGGTTTCTTTTTCGAAGATCGGCTTCGTCGTTGTCGTCAAGAGTAAAAAATAAAATAAAATCCAATAAATAGGCATTTTTAAGTGGAATTAAAAACCTCTCCTTTGCGAAAGGATGCTATAAACTTCTCCATCCGTTCACGCGGCGCACGAGGCTAGATTAAAAAAACACGGAGATATAAATATGAGATTACCGAAAAGCATCAAACAGCATCGTTCCTATGGGATTTTTATCGAGTTTTGCTTTTTTTGCCAACTCCTCGCCAAGCGCAGCCCTCCAACGGCGTGCGCCCGCACCAGCTCCGCTGTTTCTGAGCGTGCGTGTTGGGTTCGCTTTCTGTGGCTTGGGTTTGTTGTTGTGTTTTGCTTCGGTTTTGTCTTTTTTTTTGTTGGGTTTTTTTTGTTTGTTTGTTTTTTCTTCTCCCCCATGCCCGAGGAGAAAGCACCACGAAGCAACGCCGGGCTCCGGCGCTGCCGAGGGTTGAGGTAAGATGGGGCTGCGGCGGTTGCGTCCGTCTCAGATCCAGCGGCTATACGGGCCCGTCACCTTGGTGTAGGCGTAGGAGGACACAGTGATGGCAGAGTTGGTGGGGATGGCCACTGCTTGCCGTGTGGGGACCGAGTCCCTCCTCTCCTTGCTGGGCGCCTCGTTGGCCAACGCGCCGCCCCACTTGCGTTTCTTGGTGAAGGCTTTGGCGTCCGGCGGGAGACCCAGGCGTGCCGCCTCCTCCTGCCGGGCTCGAGCCCGCTCCGCCAGCTGCTTCATCTTGGCCTCCCACAGCGCCAGGCCGTGGTTGGGCTGGTTCAAGTTCTTGTGTTGGTAGAAGACCAGGGAGATGCGGGTGGGGTGGCAGCGGTTGGGTTTCTTCAGCGGGGTGGTGGCGTGGAGCTCGCGGCGGGCGCACTCGATGAGGATGGAGCCGTGGGCAGGCGCCACGGCCACCCCGCCGATGTTCTCGTCCAAGAAGTTGTGCTCGCTGTCCGACCACTCTTCCTCCTCTTCCTCCTCCTCCTCCTCTTCCTCCTCCTCCTCCTCCTTCACCACCTTCTCCGGCAGATCCTCCTCCAGGCCGAAGGGATCCCATGGCTTCTCCCGGTGGGGACCCGCCGCCCCCTTCTCACCCACCACCGCCTCCCACGGCTTCCCCGGCAGCCCCAGGCTGGGTGCCGGCGTCCTCCGCTCCTCCGCCTTCACCGAGCCCCACGGCTCCTCGGGGAAGCTGGGCAGCCCCGGCAGGGCCGAGCTGAAACCCAGCGGCCCCAGCAGGCTCGAGGTGCCCGTGCCAGCCAGCGCCGCCTCCCCCAGCTTGCAGGGGCTCCACGGTTTCGGCAGCAAGCCTGAGCCACGTGCCGCTGCCGCCGCCTCTCCCACCAGGAGGTTGGGCCACTGCTTCTCCGGCAGTGGCAAGCGCACGGCAGCATCGAAGGCGCTCGGCTTCTCCCGCCCGCCCGAACCCGGCACCAGGGCGCTCCACGAGCCCTCCACCGTGCTAGTCCTCTCGGGGGAAGACGTGCCCCGGGACACTTTGAAGGGGCTCCACCGCTGCTCCGGTGCCCCGCTGCGCGCCGGGATGGCCGGCAGGGCTAAGCCGGTGCTGGGCATGGCCGCCACGCTGGGAAGGGGCTCGATGGGGGGCGGAGGGTCCGGAGGCTCCTGCTTGATGGGCCGGCTGCCGAAACAGTTCTGTGCAAACGGGGATGCCTCCTCCGAGCCCGAGCTAGTCCTGTGCGCCCCGGCTGCCGCCGCCACCGCTGCTTTCTGCTGGCTGGCGTAGCGGTTAGCCCGCTCGTAGGTGCGCTGGTGATGGTTTTTGCTCCGGACGCTGTGAGGGATGGGCTCGGGGAAATCGGCATTCCCATAGGTGTGGCTGAGGTTCTCCTGCAACGCCGGGACGTCAGGCTTCTTCTCGTAGCCGTTGCTCACCCAGCTGCTCCCGCTCCTCTCGGGCGCCCCGTAATTCAGAAACTGTGAGGGGAACATGTGGTTGCTGGAAAAGCCGTAATACCCGAAGGAGGGAAGCGCGAACTTGGAGTGAAACCCGTTCACGGAAGGCAGATTGGGCTGTGCATAGTAGGAATGGTAAGAGTAAACACTGTTCATGCTGTACGGGTCGGAGGGCCGGCAGCTGCCCAGCACGGAGTAGCTCTCCACCACCGCGTTGCCGTTGTACTTGAAGGCGTTGTAATGGCTCTGGGGCTCCACCTTGATGGAAGGTTTCAGCGGCTGCGGGGGCAGCCCGCTTTTCAACGCCATACCTGCGGGCACAGC
This sequence comes from Falco punctatus, assembly GCF_963210335.1. Lineage (NCBI taxonomy): Eukaryota > Metazoa > Chordata > Aves > Falconiformes > Falconidae > Falco > Falco punctatus. Next base: position 1,021,784 of record NC_137600.1, on the reverse strand, counting down.
ACACACACAGCCCCCGTGACCCGCCGGCCGAGGAAGCTGCCGGTGGGGATCGAGGACCCCAAAGACTCAGCCGGACTCGAAAATCCCACGGTGACGGGCTCGCCAGCCGAGCGCAGAGGTCAGCATCACCCGGCACCGCCCGGCACGCTGGCACCGATCTGCACCCACGCTCCGGGCTGCAGCAAGAGCTCCCCACCGCACCGTGGTACGGGGAAAAACCCGGGCGCCGCAGAAATGCCATCCTGCACGCCGACACGCCAAGCAACAACACCGCCAGCCCAAGAAAGCCCCCAACCGCAGCCCCGGCCCCTCGCGCGCTTTCCGGATGGCTCGGGGCAGCGGGACCTCAGTTCTGCCCCCGTTACCTGCATTTTGCTGGAGCGCGGGGAGCTCGAGCGCTTCCTGCTTGATCTTCTCTGGCATCATCAGCTTCTCTTTCTGCAGCTTCTTCTTCTCCGCGGCGGCTTTCTTCGCCTCCAGCTGCCTCTGCCGGCAGGACTTGGCAGGCTCGGGCAGCTTGCGGACCTCCCGGGGGAAGGACGTGAGCACCTGGATGGCCCCGCTGCCCACCTTGGCATTTTGGTTCTCCTCACTGCCAAACTCATCCGTGCTGGACATCTTGTAGAGGGGGAGGACGTGCAGTTGCTCATCTTCAGGGATTTTCCCCACCACGCGATTGTCTTCCTTTGTCAGCGTACAGACCTGAGGGAACGCAGGGTGCATCAGCGGGATGCTGAGGGATGCAGGATGGGGGCCAAACCTCCTCCTTATTCCCCCTACCGATGTGAAGTCACATCAGCCTGGCACCCCCCCGCCCACAATGGTCCCCAGCCAGCATTTGGAAACCTCCCGCCACGTTGGGATCGGACAAAAGCAAACACGTGGTCCCCGTTAACACCGTGCTTCAGTCTAGCTGGGGTGGCGGCTTCAGCACCCTACAGACCTGAACGGTTTCATTTGAGATGTGCAAACACTGAGGACCGGCCACCGGAGTCATGCAGGACAGCAGGGACCGAGTGGCTCAAAAAGGAGCACCCCAAAGCGGAGGGGGAGCATCCCAAAACAGAGGGGGAGCATCCCAAAACAGAGGGGGAGCATCCCAAAACAGAGGGGGAGCATCCCAAAACAGAGGGGGGAGCATCCCAAAGCGGAGGGGGAGCATCCCAAAGCGGAGGGGGAGCATCCCAAAGCGGAGGGGGGAGCATCCCAAAGCGGAGGGGGAGCATCCCAAAGCGGAGGGGGAACATCCCAAAGTGGAGGGGGGAGCACCCCAAAGCGGAGGAGGAGCATCCCAAAGCGGAGGGGGGAGCATCCCAAAGCAGAGGGGGAGCATCCCAAAACAGAGGGGGGAGCATCCCAAAGCGGAGGGGGAGCATCCCAAAGCAGAGGGGGAGCATCCCAAAACAGAGGGGGGAGCATCCCAAAGCGGAGGGGGAAGCATCCCAAAGCAGAGGGGGAGCATCCCAAAGCAGAGGGGGAGCATCCCAAAGCGGAGGGGGGAGCATCCCAAAACGGAGGGGGAGCATCCCAAAGCGGAGGGGGAGCATTCCAAAACGGAGGGGGAGCATCCCAAAACGGAGGGGGGAGCATCCCAAAGTGGAGGGGGGAGCATCCCAAAGCGGAGGGGGAGCATCCCAAAGCGGAGGGGGGAGCATCCCAAAGCGGAGGGGGAGCATCCCAAAGCGGAGGGGGAGCATTCCAAAGCGGAGGGGGAGCATCCCAAAGCGGAGGGGGAGCATCCCAAAACGGAGGGGGAGCATCCCGAAAAGCCCCGCCGGCCACCAGCTTACCACCGTGCAGCCGTTGTAGAGGTTATGCTGATCTTTGTGAGCGTGAGCGCAGAAGTCCATGCACGCCGTCACTCCGGAGAACGGCCTCCCCTCCTTCAAGCCCAGCCGGCAGTCTATCGCTACGTCCTCGTTGGTAACCTGGCAGGAGGAGGAGAGGGCTCCGGTTATCCAAGACCACCTCCGTCCCACCACCCCGCGGCGGTTCCTGCCTGCCGCCAGGCTGACACGTCCCAAAGGGGACGAGCGGGTGGCCGGTACCTGGTTCTGGTAGGCTTGCGGCGCCAGCCTCTTGTAAAGCGGAGCAACCTCGGTGGCCAAGTCCTGAAAGCTTTTCCGGAGCAGTTCTTCCTGTGGTACGGAAAAGAGCACGATGTCACCCAGGGGTCTGAGTGGCAGGGATGGAACTGGGGGCAAAGCCCCACACACCACGCAGCGTCCGACCCTCCCCATGACATGTGCCATGGCGTAATTCCTGGGGAGGTTTTGGCTGTTCAACCTCCGGCCTCGGCGCGTGTTGCGCTTTCCCTTGCTCGACCCATGAGCTCTCTGGCATCTTCCCCGGGGTTTCCAGAGAGACCCTACTCCCGCCACCCCATGATGGCACTTGCTGTCACACCCAAACTCCTGGCTCTGTGACACAAAGCTGAGCCTGCCCTCTGGTTTCACCAGGTTGGTTTTCTTTTCTCCGTCTCTCTAATTCATCGAAATGGTTATTTTTGATGAATTAGGGAGACAGGGAAAAGAAAGGAATCCTATTTTCAGGCTTCCCCCTTGCAAAACTTGGAGCTGGGGGTAAAAGGAGGTGCGAAGCCCCAGCCCTGCCCGTGCTGCCCCGCTCCACCAGCATCACCCACCTCTTTGGGATTGTCTCCCACCAGCCTGAACTTGCGGGGAGTTTTGCTCCGGGCGTATTTGCAGCCATTAAAATACATGCTCCAAGAGCAGCCGAAGGAGAAGGAAGCGCCGCAGGTGTTGGGGTCCTTGCCTTGGCACGCGCAGGTCCGGCTGCGGGATGGACACCGCGGAGGAACGTCAGCTGCTGGCGCCGTGATGGCAGCTCTGCAAATGGGGGCTGGGGGGACACACCCCCGCATCCCCTTCCCACCCCGTTTCTCCAAACCAGACCGGTGTGACTTACTCGTCGTTCAAGCCGCAGCGGCGGCTGGTGGGGTTGCCGTACTTGGTGAGGGTGTCGGTGAGCTCCTGGTAGAGCGTGTCGCCCAGCGTGCGGGGGATGCCCTCCCAGGCCAGGATCAGGATGATGATGACAGCGTTCTGGCAGTGGTGGCCGGCCCGGTGCCGCACCAGGCACAGCAGCTTCTCCTCTTGGTTGTGTCTCCGGATCACCTGGCAAACAGAGGGACCAGGTCAAATATTTCAATGGCAAACACATCCTGGGATGGGGAGGACTCTAAAAGCGGGTCCTGGCTGCCTTCTGCAGCATCCCGTGGGGATCTGGGGGGGCTCCCACGGTTGCATTCACCCCCATGGGTTTGGGGTGTCGGGGGGGACACACGTGCCCGGCCCGGGACGTGCCACGCGGCAGGTGACGAGGGTGGGAAGCCCCGGGGACTTTCCCCAGGGGCAGCCAGCACTCTCGCTTCCTCCTTGTCAGCCGCCGATGGAGCATCCTTCCCCTGCGCGCCACCGCCACGGGCGCCCTCCTCGTCCCCTCCTGGGGACGGGCAGGAGCGTCACCTGCGGGAGGACTCCAAGGGGGGAGGAGAGCCGGGGGGCACACACTCACCCACTTGGCGATGGGGCAGCCCCGGGAGCTCTTCCCCTCCTTCCCCGTGTAGATGACCTTCTCGATGCGGATGGCCTTGCCCTTCTCGCCGTACCTGTGGGGGACGGGCATCAGCCCTGCTCGCCCCCCCCCTCCGCTCACAAGTCCCCCACTCATCCTCACGGCCCCCACACACCCTCACGGGACCCCTCATGAGCCCCCACTCACCCTCACAGGCTCCCACTTGCTCTCATAGGACCCTTCAGGAGCCCCCACCCACCCTCACGGGCCCCCACTCGACCTCACGGGACCCCTCATGAACCTCCACTCACCCTCACGAGCCCCCACTCCCCTTCATGGGATCCCACCTGCCCTCACAGGACCCCTCAGGAGCCCTCATTTACCCTCCTGAGCCCTCACTCATCCTCAGGAGCCCCCACTTGCCCTCATGGGACCCTACCCACCTCACAGGACCCCTCATGATCCCCCACCCACCCTCACGGGCCCCCACTGGCCCTCATAGGACCCGTCATGAGCCCCCACTTGCCCTCAGGAGCCCCCACTCACCCTCACGGGACCCCTCAGAGGCCCCCACTCACTCTCACAGGACCCATCTCACCCTCACGGGACCCCTCATGAACCTCCACTCACCCTCACGACCCCCACCTACCCTCACAGGCCCCCACTTGCCCTCACGGGAGACCACCCACCTTGCAGGACGCCTCATGAACCCCACCCACCCTCGTGGGAGCCCTCATGAGCCCCCACTCGCCCTCACAGGACACCACTTGCCTTCCCAAGCTCTCACTTGCCCTCATGGGGCCCCACTCGCCCTCGTAGGATCCCTCACAGACCCCCACCCACCCTTACAGGACCACTCACAAGCCCCAGTTCTTCATGGGCTCTCACTCACCCTCACAGAACCCAACTCACCCTCATGGGACCCTACTCACCCTTAAAGACCCCTCACGGGCCCCCACTCACTCTCATGAGCCCCCACTAGCCCCCACAGGCCCCTGTTGGCCCCCACGAGCCCCCATTCACCTTTACAAGCCCCCACTTGCCTTCATAGACACCACTCGCCCTCATGTGGCTCCTCATGAGTCCTTGCTCCCCCTCACAGCACCCACTCGCCTTCACGGGACACTACCTGCCCTCATGATGCCCCCACTCACCCTCAAGGGGCCCCACTCACCTTCACAGGACCCCACTCGCCCTCACAAGACCCCACTCATCCTCAAGGGACCCCTCATGGGCCCCCATTCACCCTCACAGGACCCCACTCACCTCGTGAGCCCCCAGGGGCCCCAACTTGCCCTCACGGGCCCCCACTTGCTGTCACAGGACCCTACACACACTCATGGCCCCCCACTCACCCTGACAGGACCTCACTTACCCTCACAAGAACCCACCCACCCTTGTGGCCCCCCATTCACCCTCACAGGACCCCAATCACCCTCATGGGCCACCACACACTCTCACGAGCCCCCCTGGAACCCTACTTGCCCTCACGGGCCCCCACTCACCCTCACAGGACCCCACTCACCCTCACAAGACCCCATGGGACCCTACTTGCCCTCATGGGCCCCCACATGCTCTCACAGGACCCCACACACCCTCATGGGCCCCCAACCACCCTGACAGGACCTCACTTGCCCTCATGAGCCCCCACATGCTTTCACAAGCCCCCACGGGACCCTACTTTGCCCTCATGGGCCCACACTCGCCCTCAGAGAACACCACAGGCCTCCCCTCCCTGCCCCCCCCAACCCTCACGGCCCCCCTGCCGGGGCCGGGGTCCTTACCGCTCCTCCATGAGCTCCCTGATGGACGCCACAGTGGGCCCCGAGCCCAGGTGGGTGTAATACGGCCCCTCGTCCTTCTCCACGATTTGCTCTGCAGAGTCAGGAGGGGGGAGAGAGATTTCAGGGTCTGCACCTCGGCCGGCTGCCCCCACAGCCGCCAGACCCAGATTCCCTCCAACCCAGCACTTCTGCATCAAAAATCAAGGGCTCTTCAAAGGCGTCTCCCCCTAAGAGCATCGGGGAAGGGAAACTGCAATTAGCAGTTTGTTAAACAGCCCGGCAGCTCCTCTTCATTGTCTGCCCTGGCAAATGCTCCCAGCACTAAAATGCCGCTGGGGAACAAGGAGACGGGGGTTCAGACCCGCGCCCATCCCCTCTGGGGACCCAAAAACCTCCCCAAGTGGCTGCAGCCCCTCCGAGGATGCTGGCAGCAACCACGGCTCTGTCCCGGCACACGGGATTTGCGCCAGCCACTGGAGCGCGGTGCGTTTTGATGAGTTCTGCCAAAAAGAAGCAATTGGCAGCGGTGGGCGATTTGGCTTACAAACCCCCCTCCTCGTCACTGGCCACCCTGCCCCCTGCCAGAACCACCCTGGGCACCCGTATGGCCCCGTTCACTGGGACCAGCCCAGCTGGATGCTGCCAAAACCACCACAGGATGATCTGGGGGCTGGAAGGTACTGCTGCCTGCTTTTAGGCTTGTCCCGAGGATTTGGTGATGCTCATGGGATGCCCCAAGCTGGCCGAGCCTGTGTAAGGAAGGAGCTGCTGCACGGGGGAGAGGCTGAAGGACGCTGGAGCTACCGGACAAGGATGCTCAAGATACAGGAGGAGGCTGGGGCTCAGGGAGAAGGATGCTGGAGCTACCAGACAAGGATGCTCCAGATACAAGAGAAGGATGCTCCAGATACAGGAGAAGGATGCTCCAGATACAGGAGAAGGATGCTGGGGCTACCAGACAAGGATGCTCCAGATACAGGAGAAGGATGCTGGGGCTACCAGACAAGGATGCTCCAGATACAGGAGAAGGATGCTGGGGCTACCAGACAAGGATGCTCAAGATACGGGAGAAAGATGCTGAGGCTACTGGAGAAGGATGCTGAGGCTACCAGAGAAGGATGCTCAGGATGCAGCAGAAGGATGCTGGGGCTCCAGCCCTGCAAGCAACACACCCCCACCCCCACCCCCACAGCAGCAGCAAACCCCTTGGGGCTTTTAGGGCACGAAGGTGCCGGTGCGGGAAGCAAAGGCTGCTCTGGGCAGCCCTGGTGGCACAAGGGTCAATCCCTGGAGCACGGGGATGCTCCAGCGCCACCGGGTGGGATGCATCCGGCGCGACGGCTGGGTCTGATGTGTCTTTCCACCCCTCCGCTCTCACCGCCCTGATTTTCATTCCTGTCATGTCTAACTGGCTGGGCGCCAGGGCGAGGAGAAAGCCGGGCTCAGCTGGGCTGCAGCTGTCCAGACAGAGATCAATACAGGACGCGCACCGAAGGCTGATTTTATTACAGCGTCTAACAGCACAGGCACCTAATAAAGCCCCGAGCCCCGACTCCTACTTAATTGCTTTCTCCCACAGCTTTTTCCTTAATAAAATGGAGAGAAGTGGCAGGGGGGGAATCGCCCCCTCTCCCAGCCTCTAAACCACGCTGCAAAACTAAAAAAGCAACCCGAATCTTTTCCTGCCACCGCGGGGCAAAACTCCGAGATCAGTTTGAGCAGCTCCAGAAAAGCCTTTCATTCGCTTGCTGTCGTTTGGGCTAATTACTGCTGCCATTTACAAGCAAATAAATAAATAATCATAAGCCCCACTAATAAAGTGCAGCTTCTGTGCTTAGCCCGAAGCCACCTCTCCCAGCGGCGCAGGGGCTCGTTTTTCCGGCTGGATGCCCCAAATCCTCATCCTGCTCTTCCCAGGGAAGACCGCAGCTCTGGTCTAAATTTGGGGGGGGGGGGGGGGAAAGAATCCAGCTCCCCACACTCGGATGGAGGCGGCTGCAAGGACCAGGCAGGAATTCTCTAGCACTTGCTACAAAACCTAACAAATGCCAACACACATTAAAAAAAAAACAAAAACAAACAAACAAACAAACAAACAAACAAAATAAAATCCAAGAGTTTGGTACTTTTTCAATGCATCCCAGTGGCATCGGCCACCAAACAACCCAGCATCTCGGTGGCAAATATGGCTCCGGGCATAAGCACGCACACCGAGCCAAAGTTTTTGGTTTCAAATAGCAGCAATAACCAGGTGAGCTGGATTTTAGGTGAATTTCGGCACCGGGGCCAAAATCTTTGGGATTCAGCTGAGCAGTTATGTGGAGGAAAAACCCAGCAGCCCTTTGGTTTTGCTGCTTTTCCAACTCACACCGGCACAGCCAGGTTGGCGTCAGCTCCACCCCGGCGTTTGCCATCCGACGGTAGAAATGGAAGAGAAAGCAGCAGGGTTTCACCCGGCGGGTGGCACATCCCCCCAAAAAAGCAGGGGCTTTGCCAGCGCAGCAGCACGGCTCTTGTTATTTACCCAGGGTAATCCCACCCTGCAAAGCCACCTCCTCAAAACGCATCCCCCCGGTGCTCACCCCCACCCCAGTAAGCCCCCCGTCCGGCCGTTTGCTCACCGACGCAGTCGCAGGTGGGGAATTCTGCTTGCGCCCGCTTGGCCGGCGTGTCCAGGAGGCTTTTGGTCGGTGTGTCCAGGTATTTCAGCGGCGACTCCAAGAAGCCGCTCAGGGTCGGCGTCAGCGGCACCTCGTCCTTGGTGGGTGTCCCGTCGGCATCATCCACGTCCGGGTTTTGGCTTTCCTCAGAGTAAAAGCACGTGGTGGACACCACAGTGATAGCACCAGAAGACTCGATTTTGATCTGTTTAGGGGACCGGGCGGTGAAGGGGGACTCTGAAAGCGGACCCTTCCCCGGTGAGAACGAAAAGCTTTTGGGTCCGGCTTGGGAAGCGCTGCTGGAAGCCGGGGCGGCGGGGGCGGCGGTGGGGGGCACTTGCAGAGCTGGTTCTGGCCCCCCTGGCAGCTCGGCAGCCCCGGGGGCGAGCGGGGTGGGTGTCTCGGGGGGCTGCAGGTTGAAATTCTCCCCGAATTCAGCTTCAAATTGCCGGATGAGTTCTTCCAGCTTGTCATCCACCATGATGGGGGTGGGGGCGGCCGGCGGGGGGGCGGCCGGTGCTTCCTCTGAGCCGGTTGAGCCCACCGGCGCCGGGTGAATTTGGGGGCCCCCCCCGGGGGCACCCCTTTCCTGAGAGTCGGGAGCCGGGGGGCCGCCGTCGAGGGGGTTGGGTGGCGGGGGGCGAGCGGCGGGCAGGGGTAGTGCAAGAGGCTGGAGCGGGAAGGCAGGCGGCGGCGGCGGTTCGGTTTGCATCTCTTCGGTGGGGGGTTCGGCGGGCGTCCGAAACCCCTCCAGGCTGATCTGCCAGAGGGGCAGGAAGAGCGGCTGTGAGTCCTTCTGCTTTGCCTTCTTGATCTGCACTTGTTTACGGAGCGGTTTGGCCAGGGGGGGCTTTTCGGGCGGCGTTTTCTTCTTCTTCTCTTTGGCCTGCTTTTCGAAGGGCTTGGGGGGCACGGCTGGGGCGCCGGGAGCCCACCAGCCACTCGGCCGATCTGGGGGTGTTGTTGCCGCCGCCGCCAGGCTTTGCTCGAGGAAGAGGCTGCGCTTGTGGTGGAGATGCTGCTGCAGGACCAGCTGTGTCTTCTTGTGCAGGTCAGGCTCCGGCGGCGCCGGCAGCGAACGGGGGCTTGCCGGCACCTCCTTGCCGGGGACTCGTTCGGGGGGCTCTGTTTTAGGCGCTGTCACTTTGCCAGCCGTCGCTTCAGGTCTCTTGAAAGCCGCCTTGATGTAGTCGTCGGCGTTACCCAGCAGCTGCTCCAGCTCTGCCATGGGGTCTCCAGCCCCCGCCGCCCCCTCGGCCTCCAGCCCCCACGCCGTCGCGAAGCCCCCCCGAGGAGGTGCTGCACCAAAAAATGGCTCCGGTGCTGCTCGCGGCTCCGGCGGGTAACAGGGCTCATCCCCTCGCTGCCACACGGCCCCCGGCGGGGCAAGGGGGCCGGGGCCGAAGGGGGCGGCGGGGGGGGGCGGGGGGGGCGGCGGCGGGGGCTGGCCATCACTGGCAGGCTGGGGGAGAGCGGCCGAGAGCTGCGTCAGGGCTTCGATGGCTATGGCGGTCTGCAGGCTGATGTTCTTCTCCTTGGCAATGGTCAACGCGCTTTGGGAAAAGGGGAGGCCGTCGGGCGGGCACGGCTCGGCGGTCTCAGGCACCGGCTGGGGGTCGATAGCACCTTCCTGGGGGGGTGGCGGGGGGTTGGCGGTGGCACAGGGCCGCGGCGATGCCGGCTCTTCGCCGAGAGCTGTCTTGATCTTTTGCTCCAGCCATTCCAGGTAGTCGGGGCACTCGGGGCCGTCGCAGTTGCAGTTGGGGGGCTTCACGCCGTGCTTGGCCAAAGCCAGCGCAGCCTTGAGGGCGTGCAGGTCCTCCCCCCTCGGCACGCCGTCTGCCGCACTCAGCCCACCTCGGCTCATCTCCGAGTCGAACTTCTCGTACAGCAGTGATGGCGAACCTGGGGGCGGTAGCCGGTAGGAGGAAACAGCTTCAGCCACCGCCGAAAAGGCCACCAGGTTCCTGACGTCTTCCAAGTGGGCTTTCCCAGCGGCGGGCGGCTGGCCCGGCGACCAGCCGCTCGGCTCCATCAGTGCGGTGCCCCCCGCCTCCGGCCGGCCCCCATTTGCCAGGCTGAGCCCGCTGCCCTCGTTCAGCCGCCTTTCTTCGACATAATTAATTGGCCCTTCTTCCATTTGGCTTCTGCTGGGTCCATCAACCGGGTCGCCCGCCGAACCTGTCTGCAAGGAAGGAGAGAGAGGAGATGTGAACAAGCCCCACCATGACCCACGTGTAATCATCCTCACCCCAATTTCTCCCCCTTTTGGTTTTTTTTTAATTCCCCCTTTCCCCATCTCTTTTTCTAACCTGGGCGATGAGCCACCCACAAAAATACTCGGCACTGGCAAAACCACGCGGGTTCTGCCTGGTGTGTAAGGAGCAGCTCAGCTCGAAAGGCGGCCAGTTTCCACTGCGCCGGCCCCGCACCGCCCACGTCCCCACCCTACCACCCGCTTTCGAAATAGCTCACGGGACAGTTCGGGATTTCCATCGCCTGCCGAGGGTGAGACGTGCGGGGTGGGACGGGGAAGGCGTCCCCAGCTTCAGCAACACAGTTTGTACCAGCGAAGGAAGCAGCAAACGGGGAGAAAAAAAGGGGAGGGGGGGGGGGGGGGTGTTGGACCTGTGCCCAAAGCAAACATCCTGGCTGGGAGCAGCCGTCCTTCGCCGGGGGCCACGGCACGGCAGGAAGCCACCGAGTTGGCTACACCAGTGCCAGGGGCAGCGCGGGGATGCTTTCACCTCGAATAACCCGGCGTCTGTATCAACACGGCTGGCCAGGGCCCCCGGCAACGCCGAGCTACAGCGCCGGCGTCCAGAAAACCGGCCGCGTGCCAAGAAGAGACCAAAACCATTAGAGCCGTCTGTGCCGACGCGATGTGGCGGCACCCAGGGAGCCCATCACCCCGGCGTCTGGGCTCGCGTGCCCCGGTTAAGACCCTCCAAAGGGTTTTGCCAAGCATTGGGGGGGGGGGGTGCCTTTCTGTGCTCTGTGGCTCTCTCCCCCCTTGGGATTTTAGTTCTCCGGCAGCGCGGTGCTGGGCGCTGGCAGCGTATATAGCAGTTTGCCGATAACCAGGGGGAGCTTCCTGCAAGCTAAAAATACAGCTGCAAAAAAAATACGACAAAGCAAGCGAAGGCTGTGGGCAGAGCTTCCTGCCTCTGGACGGTCCTACTACCGGCTCCCCGGAAGGATCCGCAGCCCAGACTTGCTGGGAGACCCCGAGTTATGCTCCTTGTTCAAGCAAGCTGACAGTGTGCGGCTGGTGCTGGTGGAGCCGTGTTTAACCCTTCAGCCGCCAGCCCCAGGCTTCAGCACCGGCGTCTTTCGGGGTGAGAGGGTGAGTGAAGCCGCACGCTTGAGCATGGCGGAGATAAGCACGCTGCTGACAGCGGCGAAACCCCGGAAAAAATGGGGAGGAACCACCCCCAACACGATCATATCCCAAAAAATCCCCCCTCCCTGGGGGTGAAAACAGAGGAGTTTCACAATTCAGCAATTAATTTGCTGAACAAATCACCGCGGCCCCACTCTGGCACAGGGCTCACCCTGGTGCTGCCGTGGCTTTATAGGGGCTCCAGCTTCGGTCCCTTCGCAGCATCCCCGGAGCCAAGCGACGGAGCCGCGAGCGATGGGACCGGTCCTTCAGGTCTGGGGAGCAAGTGCTTCGCCTCCGGTTTGTGCCGTTCCCGGCGAAATGGCAGCCTGGGCAGGGTGGGGACCACACGCCGCCTCCGCTCTCCTTTACAAACCGAGGAAGAAACAGCCTCACCCGTCCTTCCTACGCTGTCATCTTCCTCCTCCTCCCCAGCCAAAAGGGTTTTTCCCAAGTGGCGCATGGAGATAAATGCCCCCAGCCCCCTCCGAGACCTGGGGGGGGGGACACACTCGTGCCCCGAAGCGTCCCTGGCATCGCAGCGGTGACGCCAGCCCGGAGAAATGATGACAAACCTGTTTTTTGCTCTGGGTGGGGACGGGACGCAAGCCCCAAGGGTCTCAGCTGGAGGCAGGGGGAACCTGCTGGGGAAGGGCAGGGGAAGCCCCAAAAAGCAGCCACCAGGCCAGGGTGGTACCCTGGGCTGCTCCATCCCATAAATCAGGTTATCCAGCCAGGAAAATAGTTCACCCTGCGAATGCAACGTGGGAGCGAGCATCCCCCGCTGCTCCTAAAGGGTTAATCTGAAAGCTACAACCTTCCCCAAATCAGTGGGAAGGGGGGGAAAATAATATCTCTATATAGATATTTCAAAAATAGAACTATTATTTTTTTCCCTGGCACTCTCATCCAGCTCCTTTTGTTCCCAGCCCCGCGGGCCGGGAGATGGAAACCCCTCGCGGCTTCTCCCCAAAAATCGCCCCACATCCCCATCCCGACTCACTCCAGCAGCATCCACAGAAATCCCTCCATCACTGCCGTAGACACTTATTCCTGCACGCCTCGGCCCCGTTTTCCCTGGAAAAAGCGCTGCCTGCCCAAACCTCCGTCCATTCACCCCAGGAAAGAATAAAAGCCGGGATGGGGGGAGGGAAATAAATTAAAAGCAAAGCCCAAGGCTTGGCTGGGGTCAGCTGGGCGGCTCAGCTGCTGCTGGTGCCTCCCGCATCCCCCGAGAGCTGGGAAGGGGGAAGGATCCCCCCGGGATGGAAACACTCGGGGGTTGAACCTGTTCTTCCTCTTTTTATTATTATTTCAGCCCCGTTCCCAGCGCCTGCAGCGGAGGGACGGGGGCCAGGCGCTCGCGGCCGGCGGGGCGGAGGGCTCGGCCCGGGCCGTGCGGCGGGGACCCGGGTTCGGGGCCGGCTCCGGCCGGCGGCACTTACGTGTGGGGGGCGGGAGGCGGCGGGCGGCGGCGGCGGCCCCGGCCGGGGCGGGCGGAACGGAACGGGCTGTTCCAGCTCCAGCCGCGGCCGCCCCGGCCCTCCCCGCCCCCTGCAAACCAGCTGCGGGAGCCATTAGCCCCGGCGCGGCGCGCACGTAGGGACGGACGGACGGACGGCCGAGCCCCCCCGGCCCCACCGCCCCCGGCCGAGCCCCCCGGGCCCCGCGGCTCCGAGCCCCCTCCGGCCCGCGGCGGGACGGGCGGCCCCAGCCCCGCCGGTGGCCCCACAGATGGATCCCGCGGCTCTCTATGGATCGTGCTGCCCCAGAGATCCCACTGCCCCACGGATCCCGTGGCCCTCTGTGGATCCTGCTGCCCTCGGTAGATCCCACTGCCCCACAGAGCCCACTGCCCTCCATGGATCCTGCAGCCCCAGAGATCATGCTGCCCTATAGATCTCACAGCCCTCTATAGATCCCATTGCCCTAGAGATCCTGCAGCCCTCTATAGGTCCTGCTGCCCTAGAGATCCCATGGCTCTCTGTAGACCCCGCTGCCCTAGAGATCCTGTGGCCCTCTTATAGATCCTGCTGCCCCAGAGATCCTGCAACCCTAGAGATCCTGTGGCCTTATAGATCCCACTGCCCTCTACAGATCCCACGGCCCTAGAGATCCCATGGTCCTCTACAGATCCCATGGTCCTCTACAGATCCTGCTGCCCTAGAGATCCCACGGCCCTAGAGATCCTGCTGCCCTATCAATGCAGCAACCCATACATCCAGCAACCTGCATATTCAGCAATTTAATGTATCTAACAACCCTATATATCCAGCAACCCTATATAACCAACAGCCTATATACCATCCTATACATTCAACAGCTGTGTACATCCAGCAGCCCTATATATCCAGCAGCCCTATACAGTCAGCAATCTTATACATCCAGCGACCTGTGCAGCCAGTAACCATATATATCCCGCAACTTATATATTCCACAATCCCATATATCCAGCAGACCCACACAGCCAGCAATCCTGAATACCCAAGTCCTATATATCCAGTGACCTATACATCCAACAACTCTACATGGCCAGAGTCTATACATCCCCCAACACTGGGTACCCGACAGTCCTATCCATCCGCATCCCAAAGCAGCCCCACACCGACCCACGACCAGGGGACGAACTGGGGACCACACGCCCCCCGAGGTGGTGACAGCCGTCCCTCTCCTGCCCCCGCTGCCCCCTCAAAGCCAAACCCGCTTGTCCCCCCGGTATTGTTCCTTTTTCTCCCTCTTTTCCCAATTATTCCTTTTAACCCTCCCGTTAAAAAAATTCCTTTTAACCTGTGCCGGAAGAAAAACAAACTAAAGCCACCCACAGCCAACAGGTTTTCCACCCCTAGTCCTGCAAAAACACCCGCGTGCCCCCACCGGGATCCCAAAATTTCCCCGGTATAAATATTTTGGGGGGGTTATTAAATCCCTTGGCAGGAGCCGAAGAGCTCCGCCGCAGAGAACGGAGCAACTCGGTCCACGCAAATGCCCTGGAAGACGCCGCTTGGTGTCGTCCCACTGCAAAAAAATGCTGAACTTTATTAAAAGCGCAGAATTTCCGAGCCACCACGGTTAGAGCGCAGCGGCGGGGCTGCGGAGCCCTTCCCAGTGGATGGGGGGGGGGGGGGGGGGGCGGCGGGGGCAGCACGGTGGGGTGTCTGGGAGGTCAGCGGGTGCCGCTGCCAGGCGGCCGCACAGGCCGGCCAAGAGGCAGGAGGCAGCTTGGCTGCCGTCCCCACGCCGCGCCGGTGGAGCTCGGCCAGCCCCGGCACTCGCCTTGTGGTTTTCCTCCTCTGGCAACAACCCTTGGGGATGCTCCGCCGGGATGGTGGGTTGGGGGGCACCGCCGTGGGGCTGGGAGTGGGGGTGGGGGGCAGCCCCAAGCATCCTTCAGCTCAGGAGACCCTACAATAACCAACTGCCTGGCTGGTGTCACCAAAGGGCTTTGCCGGGGAAGGGAACGCCGCCGAAATCCCGCCCCAGGGAGCGATGCTCCTGGGGGGCACCGCCGCACCTCACCGCACCCCAAGGAATGGGAAACCCCCTCCCGGTCCCAACCCCCCACCGCGGACCCCCGGTACCGGCGGGGGAGGATGCCAGAGAGAAGCCAAATGGCACGGATGCCCTACATCCACACTAACCGCTCCCGCAAATGGAAAATAAAGGATATTTGGGAAGCCCGAGCGGCGAGGCAGACCCGCGACACCCCCGGCTCCCCGCCAGCCGGGGTACCCACCGCGCCGGCTCGCGGTCCCGCTGCTTCCCGGCGCCGCGGGCGGCCGCGGCTGCCTCTCCCGCCTTGTTTTCCAAGCTGTTTCCATGGCCCCAGCTGACCCCGGCGCTGGGTCTGAGCTGCTCACTCCTGTCCTCATTTAGCCCGGAGAAAAGCCGGAATAGCGCCGATGCTGAGGGAGCTGAGCTGATTTACGCCGCGGGAAGCCCAGCTCCGCTTTACACCAGGCCCGGGAGCACTTTCAGAGACACCCATATCCCTAGCCCCGCTCCAGACAGCGCTGGGACAATTATTCCATCCCCTTTTCCTTCTCACCGTGGTATGATGAGACAGTTGAATGGGATATAGTCCCGCTCCCAGCTCCTGCACTGGCCTCCCACCAGTGCTGGGAGCCTCCGAGGGAAATGGGGGATTTTTTTCCAGGTGGAAAAAAATTTGTTCCCATCTCCATCCTCCTCATTTCCTCCAGGAAAAGGTTTTCCTTTTCAGAGGGGCCACAGCAGGGATGCTTGGGATTGGGATGTTCGGAGAAGGGATGCTCAGGGTACAGAAGTCGGGATGCTCAGGGATGGGATGCTCAGGGTACGGAAGGTCAGGATTGGGATGTTCGGAGAAGGGATGCTCAGGGTACAGAAGTCGGGATGCTCAGGGATGCGATGCTCAGGATACGGAAGGTCGGGATTGGGATGTTCGGAGAAGGGATGCTCAGGGTACAGAAGTCGGGATGCTCAGGGATGGGATGCTCAGGGTACGGAAGGTCGGGATTGGGATGCTGGGGAAGGGATGCTCAAGGTACGGAAGCTCGGGGTTGGGGTGTTTGGGGCGGGGGTACTCGGGATCAGGATGCTCAGGGAGGGGATGTTTGGAGCAGGGATGTCTGGGTGAAGATGCTCGAGGTCAGGACACTCAGGATCGGGATGCTTGGGGCAGGAATGCTCAGGGAGGGGATTCTTGGGGAGGGGCTACCCGGGTGAAGACGCTGGGGTTGGGACACTCAGGGAAGGGATGCTCAGCACTGGGGACAGGCAAGCGATGCTCCAGCAGATGTTCCCACCGGAGCAGCCTTTGGGAAGCACCCCGCCACGGCCAAGCCACAGCGTGCGTTCCCACTCCAGCGTGCCTTCCCAACCACGGCGCGGAGCCAAGCCGGGAGCCGCCAGTTGGCGCGGGCAGGGGGAACGGCTTGGCACAGCGCGGAGCCGCGTCAGGCTGTGGGCCCCGGCCGGGCAGGGATGGAGTGGAGCTCTTGAAAGGCAAAAGGAGGGGGAAAAAACTGCGGCGCTATTTTTGTTTCTTGGAGTGTTTTTTTCCTCAAACACAGCTGGCTCCTCTCGTGCCTGCGCTCGGCTACCAGATTGGCGCCAGGGCCAGCTGGGCAAAGCCAAATCGCCGGCTGGCAGGGAGCAGTGCCTGCTCTGTCCCTGGGGAAGGAAGGAGAGGATGGGGAGGAAGGGGAAGGAAGGGAAGAGGAAGAAGAATGGTATAGGTAGGAATAGGAAAAAGGGGAAAGGGGAGGAAGGGGAAAGGGGAGGAAGGGGAAAGGGGAGGAAGGGGAAAGGGGAGGAAGGGGAAAGGGGAGGAAGGGGAAAGGGGAGGAAGGGGAAAGGGGAGGAAGGGGAAAGGGGAGGAAGGGGAAAGGGGAGGAAGGGGAAAGGGGAGGAAGGGGAAAGGGGAGGAAGGGGAAAGGGGAGGAAGGGGAAAGGGGAGGAAGGGGAAAGGGGAGGAAGGGGAAAGGGGAGGAAGGGGAAAGGGGAGGAAGGGGAAAGGGGAGGAAGGGGAAAGGGGAGGAAGGGGAAAGGGGAGGAAGGGGAAAGGGGAGGAAGGGGAAAGGGGAGGAAGGGGAAAGGGGAGGAAGGGGAAAGGGGAGGAAGGGGAAAGGGGAGGAAGGGGAAAGGGGAGGAAGGGGAAAGGGGAGGAAGGGGAAAGGGGAGGAAGGGGAAAGGGGAGGAAGGGGAAAGGGGAGGAAGGGGAAAGGGGAGGAAGGGGAAAGGGGAGGAAGGGGAAAGGGGAGGAAGGGGAAAGGGGAGGAAGGGGAAAGGGGAGGAAGGGGAAAGGGGAGGAAGGGGAAAGGGGAGGAAGGGGAAAGGGGAGGAAGGGGAAAGGGGAGGAAGGGGAAAGGGGAGGAAGGGGAAAGGGGAGGAAGGGGAAAGGGGAGGAAGGGGAAAGGGGAGGAAGGGGAAAGGGGAGGAAGGGGAAAGGGGAGGAAGGGGAAAGGGGAGGAAGGGGAAAGGGGAGGAAGGGGAAAGGGGAGGAAGGGGAAAGGGGAGGAAGGGGAAAGGGGAGGAAGGGGAAAGGGGAGGAAGGGGAAAGGGGAGGAAGGGGAAAGGGGAGGAAGGGGAAAGGGGAGGAAGGGGAAGGGGGAGGAAGGGGAAGGGGGAGGAAGGGGAAAGGGGAGGAAGGGGAAAGGGGAGGAAGGGGAAAGGGGAGGAAGGGGAAAGGGGAGGAAGGGGAAAGGGGAGGAAGGGGAAGGGGGAGGAAGGGGAAGGGGGAGGAAGGGGAAGGGGGAGGAAGGGGAAGGGGGAGGAAGGGGAAGGGGGAGGAAGGGGAAGGGGGAGGAAGGGGAAGGGGGAGGAAGGGGAAGGGGGAGGAAGGGGAAGGGGGAGGAAGGGGAAGGGGGAGGAAGGGGAAGGGGGAGGAAGGGGAAGGGGGAGGAAGGGGAAGGGGGAGAAAGGGAAAGGGGGAGAAAGGGAAAGGGGGAGAAAGGGAAAGGGGGAGAAAGGGAAAGGGGGAGAAAGGGAAAGGGGGAGAAAGGGAGAGAAAGAGGATGAGGAAGGAAGGGAAGAAGAGGAAGATGGAGATGGGAGGAAAGGAAACAAGGAGAGGAAGGGGAAGGGGATGGGGAGAAAGGGGACAAGGTCAGGGAGGAAGGGGTCAGGAAGGAAAAAGGACCCACCTGGGAAGGAAGGGGGAAGTGTGTGGGCCGCGGGAGAAAGGCCCAGGGCCTCGCCTCGCCTCTCGCCCAGCCCGGCAGCGTTTGCCGTCCCACCCCAGCCACCCCCGCGGGGCTGGGCCGCATTTCACAGCCCCGCTGCCAGCGTCCTCTGTGGAACCGCGCTGGGTCCCCTCCCGGCCCCTCAGCCCCAGCATCCTGCCGTCACCACCCCAGCGGAGACACGTCCACCCTGAGGAGCGCTTTGCATGGCAAACTGGGGGGAATGGCTGGGTCTTGGGGAGCGAGGAGGAAAGCCACCCCATACCCACGCACTAACCAAACTGCACCCCAATTTTCAAGGGTTTCCCTCCAGGTTTGAGCAAGGGGGGTTCCCTGCACCCTCCTGGCCCCCAGGTACAGGTTGGGGATGTGCCACCCAGCACCCATGGGTGCTGGGCTCCCCACCAGCCCATCCCTGTCCCATCATACCTGGGGGGTCCTGCAGTGTCCCCCGTTCCCCAGGACGTGGGACTCCTCACGCTACCACCGCCGCCACTGTGCCGCACAGCCCGACCTTTCGGTAGAGGAGGAGGAGGAGGAGGAGAACCGTGCACGCCGCCGCCCTCCTGCCTGACAAGCGCGGACAAGTCGGCAGCGCGATGGCCGGCGGGCAGGAGCCGGGAGATGAGTGGGAGCCCAGCCCTGCCCGTCTGGGAGCAGGGAAAACGCCGGCTCTGCCAAACCCGGAGCTGGTTTCACTGCCACGACCCGTTCCCCATGGGGAAAACATCTGGCAGCGGGTGGGAGATGCGACCCCTCTGGATGAAATCCCTTTTCCAAAGGTGGAGGAAGATGCACGGGGTGGAAAACGTGTGCCAGCGGCACGGGCACTGTCTCATCACTAGCAAAACCATTTTGCAGCACTCTATAAAAGAAAAACCAGTTTCCTTCCCCAAAATTTAAAGCTCCCCCTTCTGTTCCAGCTGCCTCCCTGGGGGCCGCTGCCGCTGAGTCAGCACCGGCACTGCTGAGTCACCGCAGCCACCTCAGCCCCAACGCCAACCGGCTCCAGCGATGAGCTCAGCCACGGGGGCTTCGGCACCTCCACGCTCACCGGCACCTCCACGCTCACCGGCACCTCCACACTCACCGGCAGCTGCGGCACCGGTACTGCTGGGCTCCAGGGAGCTGCATGGCGAAGCTTTTCCCAGCACCTCTGACAACATTTTGGGGTCTCACCAGCTTTCACCCCCCGCCCCAAAACCTCACCCATCCCCAAAACTGCACCCATCAGCATCGCCTCGAATCCAAGGCTACCTCAACGCGGCTGCCAGCTGGGCGAGGAAACCAGCAGCGTTTCAGCTCTTCCCACCCACCCTCCAACCAGTGCTGCAGTCCTCTCCGAAAACACCCCATCACAAACCTCCCGCCAGCCGGGATGGCAGCTGCCATCGCCATCCGCATCCTCCCCATCTCGCTGAAAGAGGAACGGGAATCATAAAAAAAAGGGGGAAAAAAAATAAAATCTAATTTTCCTTTTTTTTTTTTTTTTTCCCCTCCCTCCCCGCTGGGGTCATCCAGCACCGTGGGGGAAGCACCGCCGCCGCCTCCGGCTTCCCCAGCCCGGTGACGGGGCTGATGACTCACGGGGAAGGAGGGGGGGAAGCGGCGCGTGCACGGGGCCATCATGTTTGTAAACCTAAAAAAAGCCATGTGCGGGCAGGCAGCGTGCTCCGGCTGCCAGCGGCTGCAGAAGTGGAGCACGGCGACAGGCAAAGGGACAGGCGGTGGCTGCCTTGGTACCAGCATCCCGACCGGCTACGGCTCAGCCAGGTGGGAGAAGCCAGGGTTTGCATTGCGATGGCTTTAATTGGTGCAGCTTGAAGTGCCAGGGCTTTAAATCCAACAGCGTGAAGTGTGACGGCGTTAAATGCAACAGCGTTACATGCAACGGTGTTAAGAGGCAACGGCTTTAAGTGTAACAGCGTCAGATGCAACGGCGTAAGTACGACGGCTTAAATGCAACAGCATTAAGTGCGGTGGCTTTAATTGCAACACCAACTGGGGTTTCTAAGAGGCTCAGGGTCTTTAAAGCCTCTCGCCCTGTTGCTGCTCATCCCCCTTCTGCACTCGATCACCTTCCAGTGCAGCATTTGCAATGGGCCGCAGCCCCCAGGATGCTCCTCCATCCTTTTCAGCCAGGCTGGGAAGCCGGGGGCTGCAGTGACCGGGGCTGTCACCAGCAGCCACCAGCTCTGCGGTGACAAACCCTCCAGCCATTACACAGCATCCCCCGGCCTCTGCGCTGATGACTGCAGCAATTACAACTTGTTCCAATGCTTTTTTTTTTTTTTTTTTTTTACAGCTTTTTCAGTGCTTGGGGTGGCTCGTGGCTTTTTTTTTTTTTTTTTTCCTCCTCCCCTTGTTTGGCTGCGATGGAAATTGCAGGCTCTGGAGCTCGTGGTCCCCAGCTCCCCCGTTTGACAGCAAAACCTGATTTAATCAAAAGATGCGGCGACTGGATGTGCAGAAGCACTTTTTTTTTTTTTTTTCCCCCTTAAGAACTGCCATTTTAGCTGTAGCAAACAAACACGCCGCATTATCCCAGCGACACGACTCCCTCCGACAACCCAGCAGAACCCTGCCTGCAAATCCCTGCTGCCAGCCCCATCCTGCCAGCGCTGAGCATCCCGCCTCCGGGGGAAAGCAGATTTTGGCCCCGGGAGAGAGGAGAAAATTGGGGTTGAGCTCGGTTTGCGGGGCTGGCAGTGGCGTGGCAGGCAGATGTGGAGCAGGGACGGAGCTGTTCGCAGCTGTTTCACCTCCAGCCTCTTCCCGTTTCATTTCATCTCCCCTTGGATGCCGGCCCGGGGAGGAGGGGTGGGGGGGTGTATTTAAAAAAAAAAAAAAAAAAAAAAAAAAAGCTCTTTCATCCTCAAAAATGGTCTGGCACCCTCTTGCACTAAGCTCAGGGAAGCAAGATGAAAAAGCTGGCAGAGGAGGGGAGAGGGGGAGAGCGGTCCCCAGGAGGGCTGTGTTTGGGGTGCATCACCCTTGCCCCAGCCCACATCCCGAACCACGGCAGGGACAGCAAGGGGACACGATGGTGGGCGCTGGTGCTGGCCCCTTCGCTGCTGTCCCCTTAGAAAGGTTCCCAGCGCGCACGTGGAGCGAGGGACACGGCAGGGACCCCAGCACGCGCGGGCAAGGAATGGGGACCCCACGGGGACCAGGGCTGCCGGCACATGCAGGCAGGGGACCTAGAACCCCAATGTCACAGGGACAAGGACAAGGGAGCCCAGCGCAGGCCGGCAGGGGACTGGGGACCCCAAAGGCACAGGGATGGGGACCAGGGACCCTGCACATGCCAGGAGGGGAGCAGGGACACCAACGCTGAAATACCAAGGAGCAGGGAGCCCAGCACACACAGGCAGCGGACAAGGGACACCACCACCATAGGGATGGGGACACTGGCCAACACGAGACCAAGACCCTGCTGCAGTGGGGTGGGGGACAGGGGAACTCTGGCACCCGTAGGCAGGGGGTTGGGAACCCCACTGCTGTGGGGACAGGGACACACAATGCCATAGGGACAGGGGACCCTGGCACACATAGGCAGGGGACTGAGGACCCCGATGCCACATGGATGGGGACCAGAGACCTCAGCACACACAGGCGGGGGACCAGGGACCTTGATGCTACAGGGGTGGGGACCGGGGACCTGAGCACATGCAGGCAGGAAACCAAATATCCCAATGCCACAGGGACAGGGACTGGGGACCCCAGCACAGCCACAGTGCCATAGGGATGGGGACCAGGGACCCCAGCACACACAGGCAGGGGACCAAGGACCCTGATGCCACAGGGACAGGCACTGAGGACCCCAGCACATGCAGCAGAGGACCCCTGATGCCATGGGGACAGGGACTGGGGAGCCCAGCACATGCAGGCAGAGGACAGAGGATCCTGATGCCATGGGGACAGCTCACTCCCAGCATCCTAGCACTGGGGACACGCCAGGAAAAGCTTTTTGGGACAGAGACCCGCAGCATAACCGCACATC
The DNA here is from genome assembly GCF_963210335.1 of Falco punctatus. Classification (NCBI taxonomy): domain Eukaryota; kingdom Metazoa; phylum Chordata; class Aves; order Falconiformes; family Falconidae; genus Falco; species Falco punctatus. Next base: position 999,756 of record NC_137600.1, on the reverse strand, counting down.
CTGGAGGCACCATGCCACCACTTTTCTGTCCTTGTCCCCAATGTGGCCAGCAAAGCCCCACCAAGAAAGGCCAAAGGAGGGCAGAGGACATTTTGCCTTGCCAAGGTCCCATCGGCTCCTCCTCCAAGCCACCTCTCCCCTTAATTACCTGCGATAAAGAGTTCAGGTCGGTAATCCGAAAAACAAACCTCGTCACAGCTAATTAGGTGCCAAAGGCCAAGAGTGGGGCTCGTTTATGGGGCCACCCTAACAACCTGCCAGGACTCTGCTCCGGCGCTGCCCATCCCTCTCCAGCATGATGCAACCTCGGCGCTGCACGGGCCGCATCCCGGCACCTTGTGGTACCCAGCACCCCGGCACCTGCGATGGGGGTTGGCTTTGCGGGGGTTTTTGGGGGGTTTTTTGGTAAAGCATCCACGGATCCGGAGGCAGCTCTGGTGTTGGCGGGTACACACGGCGGCGCATCCCGGGTGCGAGATCCCGAGCATCCCCCATCCCTCGCAAACACGTGGTGCCGAAGCCGCTCAGCGCGGACTCAAAACTTCGGGGCGGCCGCGCGTTTCGCCACGCTCTCCCTGACCTCAGCCATGTCCCCTGATGACATCCGCAGCCGGCGGGATGCTGCCCGTTGCCAAATCCCACCGCTCACAGCACCGGGAGAACCCAAACCACCACCTTGGCTGGTGGATGAGACCCCCCCCCAAAAAAACAAAAAGAGGACAAGCTGCGTTTTCTCCCCACCTCCATCCTACCCTCCCTGGTTATTGCCGGCGTGACACAAAGCAGGGGACAGACCCCGCCGGACCCCGTGTCCTCGTCACGGCGAGGGATGACAGCTGCCAGTGGCCGGGTGACGTCAGGGTGACGTCACACCAGGGGAGCCTCATTGCCCTTGTTAGCATCACCCCGTACCTCTGAGCTCAGCACATTTCGAGGATGCAGGGGAGAGGATGAATAAAAATAATAATTTACAAAAAAAAAAAAAAAAAAAAAAAGAAAAAAAGAAAAAAAAGGTCGAAAGGAACGGGGGAATAGAGATGGGGGGGGGGGTTTTAGGCGTTAGGCTTATCCACATACACACACACACCGCCCCCCGCCCCCAGGCTGGTGCTGGAGGGGAAGAAAAGGGGTAAAAGAAGGAAAAAAGGGAAAAATGCTGCCGGGAAGGGGGGCAGGGCCGGGCCGGGCGGTGCGTGTGTGTGTCCCCCGCCGCTTTGTCCTCAGGCCCCACCGCCCCCGCGCCCCCTCCGCGCCCGCGGGGCCGCCACCGCGGGGGGGGGGGGGGACACGGACGGACACGGCCCGGCCGGACCGCACGTCGGGGGGGAGCGGGAGGGCTGCGGGGGGCGCAGGGGGGGTGGGGGTGCAGGGGGGTGCGGGTGCAGGGGGGTACTCACCTCGCCGCTGCCCCCGCCGCGGCCCCCGCGCAGCCCCCGCCGGGCCCCGCACGGATCCGGCCCTCAGGAGGAAGCCATCTTGTCTGCCTCTGCGCCGCGCTCCCTCACCGCCGCCCTGCTGCAGCCGGGGGGGGGGCTGGCCGGCGCATCTCTTCCTCGCCCCCCTCCTCCTCCTCCTTCTCCTCCTTCCTCCTCCTTCCTCCTCCTCCCTCCGCGCAGCTGCCCCCCCCTCCACGCGCGGCTCCCCCCCCCCCCGCCCCACGCAGCGCGACGCCGCCCGCGCGCTCCCCCCGCCGGGGCTGCGCAGGAGCGGGGGGGGGGAGGGGGGAGCGGGGGGGGGGAGGGGGGGGAGGGGGGGCTGGAGGAGGGGGTACAGGCACGGGCACGCACGCAGATCCCTCCCCCCCCAAAAAAAAAAAAAAAAATGGGGTGAAGGACCCTAAACCCCACTCGTGTTGTGCCCCCCCTCACCGGGAAACTGAGGCAGGGCCGGGACCCCCAGCGTGGGGGGGAGGGGGGAGGTGGGGCTGGAGAGGGGGGAGCACGGGCATGCACGCCGACCCCTCCCCCCCCACCAAAATAAAAATAAATGGGGTGAAGGACCCTAAACCCCACTCGTGTTGTGCCCCCCTCACTGGGAAACTGAGGCAGGGGCCGGGACCCCCGGGGGGGGGGGCTGGAGGGGGGGGGGGAGCACAGGCACACATGCCGACCCCTCCCCTCCCCCCCAAAAAAATATCAATAATGGGGTAAGGGACCCCAACCCTCACTCATGCCCCCCCCCCCCCAGGAAAATGAGGCAGGGGCTGGGCCAGGGGGGTGGGGGGGGGGGGCTGGAGCCGGGGGGGGGAGGCTGGAGCTGGGGGGGGGGCACAGGCAGACACGTGGACCCCTCACACACACACCAAAAAAAAAAAAAATGGGGTAAAGGACCCCAACCCCCACTCGTGTTGTGCCCCCCCTCACCGGGAAACTGAGGCAGCGGCCGGGACCCCCAGGGTGTGTGGGGGAGGCCCAGACCCCCACTTTGCACCCCCACCCCATTATTTTCCCTCCTTAATTTAGGGGCATCGTTAATTTGGGGCCATTCATCTGGGGACATCATTAATTTGGGGACATTAATAATTTGGGGGTGAATTTGGGGCCCTCGTTAATTTGGGGCCTGCAATTTGGGGACATTGTTAATTTGGGGATAAATTTGGGGTCCTTGTTAATTTGGAGACATTGTTAACTTGGGGACATTGATTTGAGGCCCCTATTAATTTGGGGACATTGTTAATTTGGGGATGTTAATTTAGGGCCTGTTAATTTGGGGATGAATTTGGGACCCTGGTTAATTTGGGGCCCTCGTGAATTTGGGGCCATTGTTAGTTTGGGGCCAAATCTGGGGTCTTTGTTAATTTGGGGCCCTCAGTAATTTGGGGACATTGTTAATTTGGGGATGAATTTGGGGCCCTCAGTAATTTGGGGACATTGTTAATTTGGAGACATTGTTAATTTGGGGACGAATTTGGGCTCCTCAGTAATTCGGGGCCCTCATGAGTTTGGGGACGTTGTTAATTTGGGGATGAATTTGGCGTCCTCAGTAATTTAGGGCCCTCATTAATTTGAGGACATTGTTAATCTGGGCTCTTCGTTTATTCGAGGCTCACATTAATTCGGGGACATTAATTTGGGGACATTGTTAACTCAGGGACATCAGAGCTTGGCGAGGTTGAAATCCCGCAGGAGAAGCCGCCCGGCTGCCCCTTCTCCCCAAAATCTGGACCCGGGGTGGGGGAAGGGCATTTTCCCATGGGAAAAGCGGTAGGAACAGGCTGGCAAAAGGGTTAAACCGGGCTGGAACCCTTCAAACAGCCCTGATGGGATCAGCTCCAGCTTTTCCAACCCCTGTCTGGATGCACCCCGATATTTGGGGGGGGGGGGGGGGTTTGAAAAAGGGGGATGGGGAAGCAAATCCCCCCGCAAAGCTTTCCCCATCCCAGGTGATGGGATGCTCCACATTTGGAATTTTCTGAGCCTATTCCCCGCCGAATTGTTAGCAAAACGTCTGCAAACTCAATGATCCCAAAGGTTTCCCAGGAGCATCCCGGGAAAAGATGTTTTTGAAAGGGATTTGCAGCAGATGGAGCGATCCGAGGAGCCCCAGGCCTGCGGAACGCTGGCGGGATGGATAAACCAGATGCCGAGTCCTGGTGGAAAATGCAACGGTGGAGCCGACATCCCCATCCCTGGGATATTTGCTCCAGCTCGTCTCTTCCCGAAAAGGCCACGCGTGAACCGGGAGACCACCGGGATCCCACCAGGATCTGAACTTTGCTCCAAGCAGACTCCCATGGGAATAAATGGGATAAAGCAAGTGCTGGGAGGTGGTTTTCTCCCAGTTTCCAACTGGGCTGCAAACCCCCTTTGCCCGGCCAAGCTCGGCATCGCCATGCAACAGGTCGCTGGAAAAATACACGGCAGGGATTTAACCGACGGCGGGGATTTAACCAACGCAGACACCTCCTTCCTCCCACCCTCCTCCTCCTGGGCCGGACAGGGCAGCGCATCCACCCGGCGATTTGCTCCCAAGTCATTCCAGACGGGAAATATTTTCAGCAGAGGCATGGCAACTGCGAGCATCGCTCCGGATTAGCAGGGGCCACCCCCCCGGCCAGCGGGTGGTGGTCCTTCAGGTGACACCGGGATGCATCCACCGCAAAGGTGACAAACCCCGGCCAGTCCTTCATCCCACCCATCATCCTGGTGTTTTTTTGGAGATGCCAGATCTGGTTTGGAATGATTTCGTGCCGGTGACCAAAAAAAAAACCACCCATCCACCCCAAGGGAAACCCCTCGAGATGGACAAATTTAGTAACTTTTTATTAGCGATGCTTGAAATGAGATTATCCCTAATCTCCGGCGCTGCCAAAGGCAGTTACGGGCTTTCATTTCCCAACGCCGGGAACGTGCCGGGGACACCTTGAGCTGCGTCATGTCCCGTCACCACCTGGCAAAAGGGTTTGGGGATCCCGCTGGAACCGTTCCTGCCGGGAATGGAGCCTCCCGTGGGGTTTAAGGTTTGTTTTTCCCAAAAAATTGGCTCAGAGCATCCCCCCCTCCACCGGCGCCTATCTTTGCCGGGCAGTTTGGGCGGCTTGGGTGGGAATCCGGCAGCTCTGCGGCGCTGAGCGAGGCTCGGCCGTATATTCTGCTGCGGTAATGAGCACATTCCCAAGATGTTGATTAGTTATGCAAATGGCAAAGGCATGGAGAGCAGTGTGGGGAGGGTGGGAGAGGGTCCGGTGGTGGCGTGGGATGGGGCACGGAGCAAAACCTCGACCGCTGGTGTCTTCCCTCTCCCAAACCTCATGGATGGGGATGCGTTGCCCGGCGTGGAAATCACACCCTGCGGGCGACGGCGGTGCAAGGGGAGACGCCGGCGTTCCCAGGCCCAACCGAGCCGGAGGAACGGGCAGAACCAGTGCCGGGAAAGGGGCTGGCTCCCCAGCTCGCTTTGGCTGCCAAACCGGGAACGGCGCTGGGACATGGGAACGGCGGCACGCCCCTCACACCACCGCGGCCAGCCCAGGGCCAGCAGCCACCCACCAGCACGTGGGGTCCCGGGGGAATCCCACTGGCCCTGGCTCCAGCAGCAGCCCTATAAATCCCCCTTTTTAGCGTGCCCACCCCGGAAAAGTGCCGAGGCTCAAATCGCCACCGTCAGCCGTTTTCACCGGCGCTTCGCCAAGGGCAAAGTCCTTCCCCCTTGCCCTGCCATGTGCCAAGTCCCCACTGCCGCATCCCGTCATCCCACCGGCCAAACCTCCCGGATACAACTCGGAGGCGCAAGGCAGCCGCTCACACACACCTCCTGCCCCCCCCCCCCAGTCCCCAAAAAGCAAAGCAGCACCCCAAAAAATTAAAACAAACCCCAAGTAGGAGCTGTTTCTCCTGCCCCACCTCCCCCCTCATGGAGACACCCCCCCCAGCCGGAGCAGCCCCCCCACCTGCTTGGGCACGATATTAGAAATCCTGGCTACACCCCCCCCCCAGCTGGTAAAACCAGAAGTGCTGAAGGCAGGCAGTGGAATTTTTGGTGGAGAAAATGCCGTGACTTGTCAGCTTGGCGATGCTTTGCCCTCCCCCCATGCCCCCTTCCTCACCATCCCCTTCTTTTTGGGGGACTCCCCCCCCGCCAAAAAAAACCCAAACCAGCCCCCCAGGTGGTTTTCACGCAGCGTTCTGCTCTTTTCCTACCAAAAAAATTCCAAGAAATTCAGTGTAAAGGTGGGGGTTGCCCCATGCATCCCACCGTCTTGCCACAGTGTTTTGGGGATGCCCCAGGGATGAGCTGAGATTTTTTTTTTTTTTTCTGGGGGGGGGGGTTAAGGCATCAAAGCGGCTTTTAAGGCGCAGAAGGTCCCATTTCCCATGGAAATTCCCTTCAAAACAAAACCCGCAGGTTTCCCTGCTCACCCCGACGAGCCCCCCGACAAGTTACGGTGACGTGACAACCGCTGTGGAGAGGCCGCAGGTTACCCCAAAAAGGTGACAGTGTCCCGGGCAAGGGGGGGACGGGTGGGTTTGGGGGGGCTGGGGGAGCACTCACCTCCCGGCGAAGCCCCTCGCACCTCTCCATCTCGCTCCGGGGGCGAAAGTTAGATTTGGGGACCCCCCCCCGCCGCGGGGGAGCAGGGGGAAGCGGTGGCTGGACTGGGCTGGCAGATGAGCCGGGTGCCCGGCGAGAGGGACATAACGCCGTCACCGTCCCCCCCGCCCTGGGGACACCGGTGACTTCTGTGGGGACAGAGATGAAGCCCAAGTGAAACACCCGGCTGACTCGAGTCGCCCCGACTTTTTAATTCCCACGCCTTTTTCCATCCCGAGGGCAGCCCCTCCCACCCCCCCATCCCCCAAAACTCCCACCAAAACGGGGTGCTACCGCCTCCCGAATCCCACCCCCTTCTTTTTTCCAACCCCATTTTGCTTTTTATTTCTCTTTTTTTCCCCTTAAAAACACGCCGCTCGGCGCAACTTCACCCCGCCGCCGCACAACTTCAGCCGTACACCAGCAACTTTCCACCATCGCCACCAACACCCACCTACCCCCTACCACCCACCCACCCCCCATTTAGATATCAAGAGCGTTACCGGAAAAAAGGGGTACGGCACCCCCTTGGAAACGGGGGGCCGGGTGGGCTCGACCTGGAGCCAAGTGCATGCACGGCGGCGTGGGATGGGGGGGGGGGGGGGGGAAGGAAAAGTGGGGTTGAAACGCGGGTGCAAATTTTCCCCCCCCCTCCACCCCAGGTGGGTGTTGCAGCGGAGCTGCACGTTGTTGCTGCTGCTGCTGCTGCTGCTGCTGCTGCTCCTGCTCCTGCTCCTGCTGCTTCCTTTGTTCTGCAGGCGCCCGCTCGGGGGGACCCGCCGGCCGGCCGGGGGGCTCAAGGCCAGCGCCCTGCGACACCCCCCACCATGCTTTGCAGCGAGCAAGGGTGGGCGTGGGGGGGGGGGGGGGGCACCCAGATCCTCTAGGGTTATGTGGGGGGGGGGGCACCCCAGTGGTGGTGGAGGGTTTGGGGGGGAAGGGGGGGGGGGCTGTGAGCTGGGGAGGGGGGTTGTGGGGGTGTTTATTGTAGGGTCGGTGGGATTGGGGGCGCGCTGGGTTGTTACTGTGGGGGTGGCACTTGTGGGTCCCTACCAGGCTGTTATTGTAGGGTCCTCAGACGCAGGTCCGTGTCTGCCCCCCCCCCCCCGGCTCTGTTGTTACTGGAGGGTCGTTAGCGGGGTCCCTGCACGTCCTGCTCTGTTACTGTGGGGCTGCTGGAGAAACCCCCCGGGGGTGGCAGCCCAGCTCCTGTGCCCGCCCCCTATCCCACAGCCCCCCCCAATCCCTGCCCCACAGCCCGCCCCAAATCCCCCCTCCCCACCACACAGCCCCCCCAAATCCCCCTGCCCACCCAACAACCTCCCAATCCCTAACCCACAGCCCCCCCAAATTGCCCCTGCCCACCCCAAACCCCATCCCGCACCCCCAATCCCTGCCCCGCAGCACACACACCCCAAATCCCCCCTCCCCACCCCACACACCTCTAATCCCTGCCCCACAGCAACCCCCAAATCCCCCCTCCCCACCCCAAGCCCCATCCTGCAGCCCCCCAAACCCTGCCCCGCAGCCCCCTCCACCTCCAGGGCTGGTGCCCCTCACATGTGCTCAGCCCCCCCCCCACCCCCCCAGCCTCCCTTAAAGGCAGAGGGTGGCCAGGCTGCCATCCCTGACCTGGAGGGACCACCCCCCCTCACGCCAAGGGGTCTCGCTAAAGAGCCACCCCCCCCCCCCCAGCAAAAGGCACCCAGTCGGTGCCACATCCCCCTGGTTCTCCCCCAAACCCAGCCCAGCCAGCCCAGCCCCAGGGCCACCCCCACTCCCCTGGCCACAAACACCCCAAAACTGGGGGAAACACCCCAGGACAGCACAGCACCCACTGGACCCCCCCCCCAACCCCATGCTACCCCCACCCAGGGTTCAGGATGCAGAAAAGCTCGATATCACTTTGTTTTAATTTAAGGGGGGGATAAAAATAAATTTATAAAATAATAAAATAGGGGGTGGTGGTATAACTTAAACATGAGCAACAACGATTTTCCGTTGGAATTTAACCAGCTGAGGGGTTAAATCCACATTACGGAGTATTCCTGGCTCCGGCATCTATAGAGGATCCCTATAGATGGGGAGGGGGGTCGCAGCGGTGACCTGGCCCCCCAAGCCCACGGGGAGCACGCCATGCTGCCCCAAAGCTCATGACGTGCCTCTGCCTCCCATTATTTGCCTTAAAACCATCCCACATTGTCAGTGTCTTAAATACACCCCTCGCCGAGGGGGACAGTTGGGAGACCAGGATTTGTCCCTTGTCCTTATGTCGGGATTTTTGGCGGGGGGCGATGCCCCTCTCCCGCCTCTGCTGCTCGGTGTGGGTACCGGCAGCCAGGGATGCTGCTGCTGCTGCTCACAGAGGGTCGGGATGCGACGGGAAAGCTTCAGCTCGCAGCGCTGTCACGAAAGCCTCCACCTGCAGGGAGAAGTCAATTGAGTGTGGCACCGGGATGGCACCGGGATGGCCCGGCTTTAAACCAACTTGGACCAAGGGTGTGGAAATTAACTTTTTTCCCGATGGGAAGATGAAGATGAGGGGGAAGCTGGGAGGCAGCACTCTGCCCGCGCTGCCGGCAGCGGGATGCTGCCAAGCGGTGCCGCCTCGGCTGTGCCCACCTGTGCCATGAGGACACCCTGCACGTCCGCGTCATGCTCGAAGTCCTTGTCCACATCCAGCACCAGGATGGGTGCGTCCTTCACACCGGCAAAGTGGACCCTGAAGAAAGGAGGGAGAGAAGGGTTAAATACACACATACACCCCCAAATCAGGGGGGTCACCCCAAAACCACCACTGGTCCGGGTGCCAGGAGCACGGCGGGGGTGGGTTTAGACTCACTCCGTGGTCTTATCCACCAGCCAGTGCTCGTGCTGGGCATGGAGCTGCTGCAGGTATCCCAGCTGGATGCCCCCCTCCTCGCTCCGCGCCCTCCGCCGCAGCCGCTCCAGGCACGTCTGGGAGGCAGGAGGTTAACGGGAGAGCCAGGGGTAACGGGATGTGGGAGAGGGGGTAATGGGAGAGACGAGGGGTTAACGGGATGCAGGGAGAGATAGGTTGAAGGGATGCAGGGAGATTGATGGGATGCG